>NC_091119.1:75605391-75787891 GCF_040183065.1 Periplaneta americana
CATTTGCAGAAAGATTAATCGTCATAATTGCCGCATATGGGATTCTCAGTATCCCTACAGAGTGATTGAACATGAAAGGGACTCGCAAAAAGTCAGTGTCTGATTGGGAATGCACAAAAATGGAGTAATTGGCCCATTCTTTTTTATGGAGCCTACAGTGATGGGAGCCACATACCTTGATATGCTGGAGAACTTTGCTATTCCACAATTTCCGCGAGGTTTAACATTTCAGCAGGATGGTACTCCATCACACTTCCATTGAAATGTTAAAACGTTTTTGGATGTAACCTTCCCAAGAAATTGGATTGGTAGGGACGGGTCAACTTCCTGGCCGCCTAGATCCACAGATTTAACTTCTTTGGTTTGTTTTGCGTGGGGATTTATTAAACATTTTGTGTACAGCAGTAAAGTTTGTAATTAGATTAATTTGAGACAACGTACTATTCAAGCAGTTGAGCTTATAACACCTGATATGTTGGTGAATACCTGGCGAGAGGTTGAGTATCATTTTGGTACCTGTCGAGCTATAAATGGTGCTCATGTTGAAGTGTACTAGTGGAAATAAAAAGTTTTTCAGTTACTCTATACAATGTAGAAGAAATTTATTTAATAAACATTATCCAAGTTACAATAGGCTGACCAGACATCCCCGATTTCCGGGGACAGTCACTGGTTTTGAGTTGCTATCCCCAGAGAGCAAATGTCCCCATTTTGTCCCCAGAAGTTTTGATTTTGTTTCAATAACATTTTCGTGATGAAACTCCTGCGATTCATGCACATTCCTGAACGGTTCTCAGTATGAGACAGAAGAATCAGCGAGCACAGTATGAGATAGTCTGCACTCTTTAAGAAGAACAGCATCTTCGTCTTCATTCGCATTGCGCGAAAGTGATAGAACTGCCGCAGTGTCCATTTCTAAGTAGGTAAAAAATTAGGAGTTTTGTGACAAACCAACAGGTGAAAAGTGGTATGATGTTTTTCAACATTTAAAAAAAAATCCATTACATTTGAAAATCTTCTCAAAATAGTGTCATGAATCATGTGTCTTTCGTCAGTAATTCCTCAGTTGAAAGACTTTTCTCCACATTGAACTCAGTCTGGACTGATGAAAAGTCAAGAAACATCTTTGTTACAAGTGAAAATAAACTTTCATTTCTCATGTGAAGAACTTAGTGTGGGAATGAACAGATCCATAAAAATATATGTTCTTCAGACGAGTAGGCTACTTGTAAAATGTGTGTGTTAGAGTTCATTGTGTACAATATAATGTGAAAGACTTCCATGTATGCGTCAGTACTGAAATTGAATTCTTAGTGGCTATAATTGTGTATAGGAGTTACGTGTGTTTATGCATTTAGTTCAAAAAGTTAAGATACTCTACAAATTTAGTGTGCAAAGTTCTGTCATTGTATTTACTGTTAGAGTCTACATATATTTTCTGCAACATTTCAACAGGTATGACTGGGTAGTGACTAGATAAGCGTTTGTGTATGTGTGTGTTTTTTTTAAATTGCTGATGTCCCCTGCTGGACCATAAAAAATCTGGTCAGCCTAAGTTACGATATAAGCTGTTATTTCTGTATACTTTTAGTGTGGACACAGTGTATTAAACATAACAGGCCTACAGCTGATTTGAAAATTCGCTATACTTTTCCAATTACATCTCATTTTTACTTACCCTTGACTTTTCAAATGTATTATTGTTATTGAAGTCCGATAATCTAAAGTGATCTGAATATATTTTGTAATTTTTGTACAGATACTATGTCTGTCTAATTTTAAACTTTTTGTCTAGGACTCTCTCGCCTATCTGTATATTTTGTAAATCTGAAGAACGATCTGGCATCTTTTGCCAGGCATACTTTTTACAGATCACAGAACAAACAATTCCACATTTCCCTGACATTGTATGCACCAACAATGAGAATAATCCTTACGACTTGTGGTATTGTTTACACCACATATTTGTTGAAGAACAAAACTCATGTCACTGTTAACCATGCAATGCTTCATGTCATCCCCACTGCCTACAATCCTTGCCAATAGATAGTTTTGATGAGTCATTTGCCACTTTAACCGTGAACTTTCCAGACTATTAGATAGTATTTGGTATTGATTAGCACGTCTGACCTTGAAACGGGCAGGCCCGGGTTCAAATCCTGGTTGGGACAAGTTACCTGGTTGAGGTTTTTTCAGGAATTTTTTCTCAACCCATTAAGAATAAATGCTGGGTAACTTTCGGCACTGGATCCTGGATTCATTTCTCTAGGATTATCAGCTTCATCTCCCTAGACACTAGACAACCATAGCAGTTGACAAAGCATCGTAGAATAAACCAATTAAACAAATTAATGAAGGCTTGCAAGAGCACTAAAATATAATACATAAAAAATATTACTTAATAGAATTAGTACAATGACAGACAGTCTGGTTTTCCCTGGGAGAAAATATACTAAAAAATCCACCCTCGAGACCCTGATCTCAAGCAGAATATGTAACAGACTAACCGAACACTCCTTGAAACAAACAATATCCTGAGTTAAACTCGCTCATAATGTCGTACTTCTAAGAAAGAGCTTTCACCAGGAAATAATTGGGCTGTATTAACTGGTAAGCACATGTCAGTCATCTTTTTTCAGCCATTTTCAACTTGCTATGTATGCTGTTTAACGTGTACAGTTACGGAATTAAAATTTAGAGTCAGTCTTGATGGGAGTCCAATTGTATGTAGGCAACAGTTTCACACACTGTCCACAAGTTCTTGTTTACTGCACATGTGCAATGTGTTGTAAGCGAAACTTGCACAATAAGGGAGCTCCAAATTTTATTTCTGTATCTGTACATAGAGAGAGATGCTACATTTATAGCTGCGGTAATTTCGGTAAATAATTTGTAGAGACCCAGAAAAAAATTTGGGCCTGTACAAAAGTCCGACACTCACGTATTAAGGGTATATGTACATGAACAACCACAAATATTATAAAAAAATGCAGGCTCTAAATTTCTAAAATTTTATAAGAAAATGAACTCACAATTGGACACAAATTATAAAGTACCACAACAAGATTTATTAGAACTTAAATATCTTATAAAATATATAAAGAGTTACTAATAATATTTTTCAAACCAATTATATAAAAAAAAATAAATAAATAAATTCTGCAGTTACATTACTTGGTAATCAAAACATTGTTATGGTCTCTCTGACATCTTTCATATTTTTCCTGCATGTAATAAACAGTTATTTCTGAAAAGTGGACTACTCTTAGACAGGTAGAGTTGTTTATTTTAATACAATTAACTTTTTATTTGTCCCACATAAAATGTATTAAAATTTACATAATATTTTGTGACCAATTTTTTTATTTTCAAAGAAATGGGCATTATTGTAGTCTACAATTTGCATAAATGCGTGTTAAATCAGTGTACAAAACTTCAGAATTCTATCTTTAATTTTTGTGGAGTTATGAAATAATATGTGTGAAAATTTTCAAATTTTCGAAAATTTAATTTAAAGTAAAAAAGGAATTCTACACTTTTATCAGGTATTTAAGTTCTAATAAATTTTGTTGTAGTACCTTGTAGGTTTTGTCCAATTGTGAGTAGCCTACATATCGTTATAAAATATAAGAAATTTATAGTCTGCATTTTCTGATAATGCTTGTGGTCCTTCACATACATATACCCTTAAAGGACCATTCAGAATGAAAAGTAAACGCAAACGCTACAGCTTACTTTCATATTATTTAATGTAACAATTCACAATGATTTTCGTAAACATTAACATTAGAAGTGAAGGAAAACACGAATGCAGAAGCTTGCAAACTTCAAGCTGTTATGCAAATGTGGCTTTCAGGTAGTAGCTCCCTATAAAGCAGGTTTGAATAATTTCAAGGAAAAATTGTTTCGGGGCCTGGTATTGATCTCTTCACTTAGCGCACGAATGCTCTACCGACTGAGCTACCTCCAGAAACTACACACGACACCGTCACAATTTTTCCTTTTATATCCACACAACTCAAATGGGCTGACAAGATGCCAGAACCCAACTTTGAGTGCACACAAATTCTGTGTGCTTAAATTGTGGCTTCCTATTAACGTACCTCCAGTAACAAATATATTATGCAAATCTGGCTCTCAGGTAGTAGTTCCCTGTCAAGCAGGTTTAAATAATTTCAAGGTACCCAGCCCCGGAACAATTTTTCCTTGAAATTATTCAAGCCGGTGATGTCAGCAACTATATTAAAATAAAAATACTATCTGAAGGCGCATAAAAAAGCGCTATCAATAAACGCTGGAAGAAACCAATAAAATAAAATGGCATTGTTTGACGAAAGATTAATCCTCTTCCAGTCATATTGCTGTCTGTATGACAAACCACATCATTCATATAGAGATAATATGCTGAAAAAAAATAGGTTACATATGGAAGACAGTCGCCGTTAACCTAAAGTGCAAGACTATGTATTTTGTTCATTTTATCATATTCACATTATAGCTAACCTATAATATTAACCACATCTGATACTAATTTGTAGTGGTCAGCCATATATCCTATGTGGAACAAATATCCAGCATTTCCAATTCTTTTATATGAACATAAAATATTCAACTGCACTTTCATGTGTTTCTTCTCTGTGATTGCAGTCAATCTGTTCATTCATTCATTTAGTGTTCTGCCCGAGGGCAGGTTTTTCCCTGCAAACCCAGCTTTCTCCAATATTTCCTATGTTCTGCTTTCCTCTTTGTCTCCTCATATGATCCATATATCTTAATGTCGTGTATCATCTGGTATCTTATTCTGCCCTGAACTCTTCTCCTGTTCATCATTCCTTCCAGTGCATCCTTCAGCATGCAGTTTCTTCTCAGCCACTGACCCAACCAATTCCTTTTCCTCTTCTTGATCAATTTCAGCATCATTCTTTCTTCACCCACTCTTTCCAATACAGCTTCATTTCTTATTTTATCTGTCCACCTCACACGTTCTATTCTTCTCCATATTCACATTTCAAATGCTTCTATTCGCTTCTATTCATTTCGTTGTAACATCCATGTTTCTGCCCCATACAATGCCACACTCCATACAAAGTACTTCACTAGTCTCTTCCTTAGTTCTTTTCCCAGAGGTCCACAGAAGATGCTCTTTTTTCTATTAAAAACTTCGTTTGCTATTGCTATCCTCCTTCTGACTTCCTGGCAGCAGCTCATGTTACTGCTTATAGTACATCCAAAGTATTTGAAGCTGTCCACTTGTTCTACTATCTCATTTAGAATTCGCAAGTTTGTCTTCTGTATTTTTCTTCCTATGACCATGCTCTTCGTCTTATTTGCATTTATCTTCATTCCATACTTCTCACAGCTGTCATTTAGTTCCAGTAGCATATCCTTTAGTATCATTTCCTCTTCTGCTAACAACGCCATATCATCAGCAAATTTTATGCACTTTATTCTTCTTCCTCCTACTATCACTCCTCCCATGTTCTGAAAACAGTTCTTTACTAAATCCTCCAAGTAGATGTTGAACAGGGTAGGTGATAAAGGACTTCCTTGTTGTATTCCTCCCCCAGTTTTACTTCCTTTTGACATTTCTTCTCCTATCCTGACTTCGACTCGTTTCATATAAAGATTACTGACAAGTCTTCTCTTTCCAATCCACACCATTTCTCTTTAGAATCCCAATTAGTTTATTCCAATCCACTCTGTCAAAAGCCTTTATTAGGCCCACAAATACTACATACACTTCTTTTATTCTTCTCTAGGTATCTTTTGACTATTGTTCGTAGCAGTCCAATTGCATCTCTTGTACCTTTTCCCTTCCTGAAGCCAAACTGCTCTTCTTCCAACTGTTCTTCCATCTTAGAATATAAACATCGATTCAGTATTTGCAAGAGAATCTTCGCCGAGTGCGATATTAGGCCGATAGTTTACGTATATACTTCATGGCCTAAGTGTAATATAGGCCTTAAACGTCAAATTTCCATTGTGAATGATGACTCAACTGCTTACCGATACTGTAACGTTTACATTCTTCTGTTAATGTTAACTTTTTCATTGTGAATTGGCCAAGTTATTTCCAAAAATTTTTGTTAGTAAGTAATTGATTTTAACACAGCATTCTGGACACGTTTCTGCATTACATTTCTAAAATCAGAACCATAAAGAAATAAATAACCATGAAATCACAGTCTATTAGATTGATGAAGAGTGAAATTGGTTCACAGGTGGGTGTATTCTGGTTTTGCACTCAGTTGTCAGCAAGCTAGCATTGACTGTTTTGATGTCACTGGGAAGACACTTCAGTCGCCATGTGCTTTCAAATCCTTAAGTGCAAGCAATGAGCACTACATAACTTCAGAATAATACGGACTAAAATGTAAATACAAATGTTAAAATTGTTACTTGTTTTACTTCCTGTAATATTTACATCATGAAAGATCGAGGTAATGCATTAATTTCTTACTGAGTGAAATTTGCACATTCAGTATTGCATTTTCTTTGACTGCGTAAAATGAATAGCAGTACTTAAGAGTGATTACTTACGTTTCTACGCACTAGTGTTTTAAAGGCCCACTTTACAAATTGATGACAGTGGGTAAAATGCAACTTTACGCATTATCGTAAAAAAATCTATTTAAGGTCACTGTAGTTAGGGAATCATGATTGATTTTCTGAAATTATATAAGATAAAGAACACAAATATTATTCTGCCAGAAATACATATTTTACTGACATGAAGCTTTGGCTGCAAAATGTTATATAGTCGTGGACATAAATATTGAAACAGAGGGTTTTGACAATGAGTTACGCTTATATTTACTACAGATTGAGAGGTATTGGTTTGTGTGATTATGAAGTGTGTTCTTCTTTTCCTGTTGTACATTAATCTAAAAGGATATTCTAAAACTCCTTTCCTACAGGACAGAAAATTATTATCCTTTGCACATGATTGCTTTCTGCTAGAACAAATGTATTGAAACACACCCCTTGAGTTAGTAAACAAACCCCCTTGAATTAATACACAAAGTACTTGGTAGATGTCGTGTTGTTCAGTATGTATTCTCCTTTTCATAGAGACAAAGGGGCAAAACTTACGCAGAGATCACAGAATCAGTACAAAGAAGTCGAACAACAGTGTTCAACATTGTTAAATAATACAAAAAGTTTAAGATGGAGCAGAATCAATCCAAAACTGGCAGACCATCGAAGCTAAGTCCAAGGGAACAGAGGAAAATAGTGTATGAAGTAAATAAAACTGCAATAGTTTCTGCAGTGGAGATTACAGCACAGCTGAAGGAAGATGTAAGTAAGGACGTTCAAGTTAGAACTGCTTAGAGGGTCCTGAATAATGCTAGAATTCCCAGACGAAAACCATTTGTTTCTAAGGTGAATAAAAAAAAACTTCATCATTCTGGTAGATGTTGAATTTACTTTCATCAGACCACAAAAGTCCCTGAAGTCAGTAGTTTTGTTGATGTACCCATTTGCAAACTGAAAGCGTTTCCTTTGATTCACCTTAGAAACAAGTGGTTTTCTTCTGGGAATTCTAGCATTGTACTCAGCCTTATTCAGGACCCCCCAAACAGTTCTAACATGAACGTCCTTACTTACATCTTCCTTCAGCTGTGCTGTAATCTCCACTGCAGAAACCATTGGGTTTTCTGTACTTGATGCACTATTTTCCTCTGTTCCCTTGGGCTTAGCTTCGATGGTCTGCCAGTTCTGCATTGATTCTGCACCGTCTTGAACAATGTTTTCCGACTTCTTTGTACTGATTCTGCAATCTCTGCATAAGTTTTGCCCCATTTGAATGGCTTTGGTGCTATATTTCTAATTTCAGGGCTGGTCTCCATTCCTTTACGTCCCATGTTCACTGTAATCATTACTGATTGAGTAATGACGAAGCACACTTTGTCTCTATGAAGAGGAGAATACGTACTGAATAACACGATACCTACCAAGTACTTTGTGTATTAATTCAAGGGGCTTGTTTACTAACTCAAGGGGTGCATTCCAATACTTTTGTCCTAGCAGAAATCAATCATGTGAAAAGGATAATAATTTTCTGTCCTATAGGAAGGGAATTTTATAATATTCTTTTAGATTAATATGCAACAGGAAGAGAAGAATACACTTCATAATGAAACAAACCAGTACCTCTCAATCTGTAATAAATATAAGCATAACTCATTGTCAAAATCCTCAGTTCCAATTTATGTCCGCGATTGTATGTCTTGTCAAGACCTATAATCCATTCTATATATATATATATATATATATATATATATATATATATATATATATATCTGTTGGAGACTATTCTTGTTTGAATATTTTCTGATGGAGTAAACTACTTTTTCCCTTTCTGGAAAGGTGGGATATTTAATGCAACACCTTTAGTGAATGGCAGATATTGAATATTGAACCCACTGGCTGCCATAACAGCTTTATCTTCTTCCAGCAGGTCTAACATTCCAGACCAAATGAATAATTGCCTGTGAGAAATTGTTCCTTCATAGGCAAACACCATAGATTGATACTTCTTAAAACGTTCACAGTATTTGTATGAGGGGTGATCAAGAAAGACTGAGATGATTTTTTCACAAATGTTTATTACTCTACTTCAGTGGTACTCATTACGCTGTGACTTTTATTTTATTGCGGCTCTTGAACTAATATTACTATTACTACTCCTTTTTCCTGAGAATTACTTGTTAATTTCTGTATTAATGTGCAACTGGAGGATACTTTGGTTACCCTGCATTATTACTGACAGTGAATATTTTCAGCTATAACACGTATTTCTTTTCTTTAAAAAAAGATAGTGTCATATCTCATGTGCTTCTTATGTTGTTATTTAGTCAACTATCTGAAGACAAGTTGGAACCTCATAAGTGACATCAATAAGCCATCACTCATGAGGCAACTGAGCCAGGAGATAGTAGGGTAGAGAAGCCAGTTCCTTTCCACCTCCATAGCATACATTGCTGACTAGTAACATATTTTATTAATTACACTTAAGGTGTTATTCCACTGACATATATCTGATTGTATTGTCTGATATAATAGAGAACATAGCAGCCAGAATCTCTTATATCTTGGTATAATACTGAGTTATAAACGTTTTAATCTTTATAGATACTACAATAGCGTGCATTCAAATTTTGATAACGAGTATCTATCAATAAAGGATAGAAAAATTGAAAACGTTAAAAATGTAAATATATCAGCAGAAGGTAATGTATTCCACTGTATATAAAACGAATTGACAACAAAAGTATCATACCACATAGCTATTTACAGATTCAGAGATTGTCATCGTTTAAGAAATCTCTCACTGCAGTTATTTATTTGTTCCCCTTTTTAAAATTACTCTGTCTGAAAACAATTGCTATCAATTTACCCTAAGTGCCAGATCAAAAAGACAACAACTCAAAATATGTTAGAAAAGACAAACTTCCAAGTAAATTTCTAGGATTATTGTAATTACTCCAAATTCTGTTAATGATGTTTTATATATACTAAAAGTTTCAAATTAGACTGATATTAATAGGATTTTTCACAGCAACATGAAACTTTAAAATGCAGTTATCTCAAAACTTTAAATTGTGAGTTGTTTCCCTTTTCAAATGGGCCGTCAATATGTCAAATTATAGATTGGGAACGGGCCATGACTGTTTGGCCAAACACCTGCATAGAATTGGAATATATCAGTCCCCTAACTGCCCATTATGCAACTCAAACCAAGAAATGGATTCGGAACACCTCAAATCTGTGCTTCAGTGGCTGACCATGATAATATCTTTGAAAAATATTGGAGTGCAAGAGGTCAAATGACTTTATTGTCAAACGCCTGGCATTAGAAAACAACAACAACATACGTCAAATTAATTCTCGTTGTCGACTTTGTGTGGAAATTTTTCAGACAGAGTCGAGGAACACTCATCAAAGCTACTGCACCGTTTGAAAGAATCAGTATTAATTTAAAGGGCCCAGTTCTCTCAGAAATGAAAAACATATACACTAATGTTTGTGGAAATTGCTACACCAAGAAGGATACATGTGACTGAAATGAAATTGATACCACAGATTCCATGACAATACACAAATGATTAGAATTACAGAACTGTATCTGATCTGTGACGGTGAGATTTCAGTATGGTGTGAAGCCTCCATGCTCATAAATCAGAGCCTCTAAACGTCGTGGCATGACATCAAAGAAGGCCTGGATATATTCCTGGGGAATCTCCCTCCACGCACTTTGTATGCAAGTCGACAAAGCATCAAGAGTTGGAGGACCATGACGAACAAGTTGCCGATCAACTATATCCCAGATATGTTCGATGGGCGACATGTCTGACGAATGTGCAGGGCAGAGAAGCAGTGATACCCGCCGTTCTTTGAAGAAGGCTTGCACAATCGTTGTCACATCTGGCCGGGCTTGTCCTGCTGAAATATGGCATGTGGAGTTGCCTGAATGAGGGCAGAACCTCGGGCTCTAAAACCTCCCTAATGTAGCGGTTTCTGTTCAGATTGCCCTGAATACATAGGAAGCGAGAGCGCATATTGTATCCAATGGCACCCCAAACCATCACACTAGGTGTTTGTCCACTGTGCCGCTCAACAATGCAGGCTCTCAGATTGCATTCACCACGGTAGCATTTAACATGTATGCGGCCATCATTGTAGGACAAGTTTAAGCGGGACTCGTCTGAAAACAGTACATTTTGCCACTCAGCACGCCTGTGACGGCGGTCACGTGCCCTTTGTAGTCTAAGGCGTTGGTGGTTTCTGGACAATGGAAGCTGACGCAACAGCATGCGAGCCACTAGTCCAACCCTCAAAAGATGGCGACGAACCATTGACGCAGACAGGTCCACAATTGTAGCAGTACTGCAATGTCGACTCAACACTGTGGATGAAATTGTACGGTCCGTCACAGCCATGCGGACAAGATGGCGGCCATGCCGTGCTATGGTCACATTACGTGGTCCAGTACCCGCTCATCTCTGCGTACGACCTTCTTCTATCCACTGGCTCCACACACGCATCACTGTCATAGCAGCATGCCCTGTATGAGCTGAAATATCACAGTATGGCAATCCTGCTTCTCCGAGACCAACCATTCTACCCAGTTCGAACTCACGATCTGATCTTGCGCCCTTCCACGTCGATGAGGCATACCTGCACTAGCTTTCACGTTTCCACTTCGTTTGGAAGCTCTGCACTGACTGAGCAAGACATAACACTGACCTTGTTGGTGACACAAGAGACGTCACTGTTGGGCCTATGTGTACGCCATCTCTCTGGAAACGTAATCAATTATTTGTGGTACACTGTTCGACACATCTCCCGAGTTTGGAGTCATTCGGGCCATTTTTAATCTTCCTTGTGAAGGAAACACCTGCAACAATCGAGTTATTGCGTGCTTCTATATCGATTATTGGGTTCTGTTTAACTTTGGACCTCTCTGTTTGTAAATAATACAAAATAGAGTAAATTTTCTGTGCCAATAATAAAGATTGCTATATATATTGTTAGGCTACATGTGAAATCAAGGTTCAATTTAGTACAACACATACACTTGGTCTCAAAAGTATTCATCTATCCGACTTATTGATAGAAAAATTAATGAAGCACTAAATACCAACTTTAAAACTCGTAAAAATGATCAATTAAAGTTTAATAAATGCTTAACATAATGCAGAGAGAATAAGCTTTGTATAATTTCATATTTAGTAAATAAAAATCATTAAAAAAATAAAAAAATACTTCAAGATATAGTGCCAGAAAAGTATTCGTCCTTGTTTACTACACAGTGTATTAGTTCATGATGTACTAGTCTGAGTCAGTTAGTATTACTACGCGACCAAGGCGGGAACCGTTTTGCTGGGTGGCGCTGCGATTTGCTTCACAACACAGGCCGTGTTGTAAAGTCCGCATCAGATGAAAAATAAAGCACATGCTGAACTGCGCTCTTGTTTCGTTATTATTAACACGCTTTATATGTTATATGTTCGTAGATATAATTAACTTTATTGTTTAGTTTTATTTTATCATAAGCTTATACACATAGGAATCTATTCAGAAAACACACTACAACATCGGTGTTCGTAAAGGAGGGAACGTGAATCGAAAGTAACGTAAACTAAAGTAGGTACAGTATTCTATACAATATTTCATTTGATATATGTTTCTTACCTTAGCATTTTAAAGTTGCCGGACTCCAGACATCATATATGAGGAAAACACCCGGTATAAAACCATCACTACACCAGCATGGGCTACTGTAAGTCGTTGACCTGCACTGCTATTTGTATAAATTCCTGACATGTTTACGTCTTGCCAACATTTGTGGACAGTGTAATGAGTATGGAACCATTTTTCGTCCAGGTAAATAACAGGCTACTATATCAGAGCGTTCTATTAGATATTTCCTTTTATCTTTACATTTTTGAATGCAAACCCCATGGATAGTATGAGTTTTCGTAAAGTTTCCTTGCACCCTTTAAAACTTATCTCTCTCTTACAAAATTTATGCAACTTTCCTAATGTTGGAAGCTCTTTGTAGAGACTATAATATTTATGAACTTCTCTTCTTATGATACATTTGTCCATGTCGTCTAATGCAACCTTATTTGCTGGAGGTCGTCTAACTTTGTTTGGTGTCAATATTTCTGCACCCTTGTCCTCACACACTTCACCTTCCTTTCTAATTCTACTAATTGTTTCCTTATTTAACTTCACAATAGCTGCAGCACGCTCTGTTGTCTTCGATAGAGGTAGGAATAAAGCAGTTGTCTTTTCTTCATCACAAAATTCTATGGCATTATAAATAATGCTCCGCGTTTTGCTACGAAACACACATCTTCCTACACGCGGAATTGCGACCAGATTCAAACGCTAGGCATTGGATGTGACTACACTCCAGCAGTAAACATACACAGCGAGCACAGAGTTCCTCATTCTGCCACGACGGGTCCCACCTTGGTCGCGTAGTACATGCAGTGTTCGTGAGTAAACAGAGTCGAAATGGTGAAGATAAAGGAAAGAATCTTTGTTGAATACGGGGGTAGCTACTAGCCATTCTAGTTCTTATCATCCTCAAGGAAATGGTCAAGTGGAGCACTACAATGACATTATGTGGAAAACTGTGCTGATGACTCTAAGATCAAAAGGTCTTAATATAAGACAGTGGGAAACAGTACACTCTGGTGCTCTACACTTACTTCATAATAATAATAATAATAATAATAATAATAATAATAATAATAATAATAATAATAGTTTTATTTTCCCTGGCAGAGTCAAGGCCATCAGGCCTTCTCTTCCACTCAACCAGGATCAAATCAGAAAAATACATACCGGTATACAAATATTAACTTAAAAATAATAATAAACATACGTTCATACGTTCTCTTCTATTCACTGCATTGAACGAATCACCCCATGAATGAATGTTCTGACACAAACACAGTTTGTCTAATAGAATTTCAATGCCTACATGGTTAAACCCTCCTGGTAAAGTTTTTCTGTTCGAAGAAATTCATATGATAAACCAAGCACAATTCCTCTGACAAGCGACAGGTATGGAGAAAGAAGAACAAGGAGCCTCAATCTAAGAATCTACAGCCGACAGTAAAATATGGGTGAGGATCGCTAATGATATGGGAGTGAATGTCGGAGACTGGGGTAGGTGAATATCGTGAAATGTATACAACTATGGACAAGATGGTGTATTTGAACATCCTAAAACAACATGTGACTCTAACTGTGCAAATGTAGCACACTGCTTGGGTTGTTAAGGAATGGTTGTTACGGAGTATACATTACACCTCATGTGCTACATACATCTCCCCAGTCTTTGGATTTAAATGCAATAGAGCAATTATGGGCGGAACTTAAGTAAAAAATTAGCAAAAAGCATGTTATAAGTACAGACAGTTGGAGATAAGGCTTCGCTGAAGAATGGAACACAATAGGACCAAAAGTGACACAAAAACTTGTGCAATCCATGCCAAGAAGACTTCAAGTAGACATTTCTTCCAAAGTACAGTCCACAGAGTACTGATATGTAGTTAAAGGCTTGTGAATTTATTATTTATTGTAGTGGACGATTATTTTTGTGACAATGCTTTTTCCAAGGAAATGATAATTGTGTTCTTTGTTTTTCATAAGCCACTGTTTAAAAGATATTTATTATGTTGTCATGTCTTAATGTGCTAATCAATGCAAATTTTAATTTCAAAATGCTCTGTTTTTTAATTTGCATACTTTTCACTTTCCTTTTCATTGCAAGTAATAACAAAACGAATACTTTTGAGACCAACTGTATGTCGGTAATTAAATCTTCAACAAACCATGCAACATTTGATCCACATTCATTAACATTATTGTCAACTATTGGTTTCATTATGTATACAAAAGTTATCTCAACATTCACTTCGCTGTTTCTTTTTAAGTTTCTCACAGTAAAAATTGTAACAAGAACATAGAACTAACATTATTTTAATTAGTAGTCGACACATTCAATTTTTTCCCGGTTGCGGGGCCTGGGGTGACCGTCCCACTTGCCCTGACCATGGGCTGGCCCTGACCCTACAGCAACTCATCAACATTGCTCCTGCTGTTGTGAACTTGTCATAATGAGAGACGTGAAGGGAAGTGCTGAGTGCATTACATTTTATAATGCTTTTATGCTGTTGTACTAATTAGGGACACATTGAACACTTGTAAAATAACAGGAACATGTACACACTTTGTGGCTTACTCTTACAGACTGTTTACTGCATTAATTCTTGGAAACCTCGCAAAAGAGGAAAGAAAACATAATATTAATGAAAATCGTGAATAATACTGTGAGCCTGACACCGAGTATAAACACTCAAAGTGCCGAAAAAGAGAGTTATGTTTTTTATTTTATTTTCGCCGTCTAGACTTATAGCTGACCTTGACATATCGACACAGAAAAACAAGCAATTTGTACATACATTTCAACAGCGAAAAATAAATTGACTAAAACAATAATAAATCAGTAAATAATCGAAAATACAATAATAAAAGGAATCAAAAATGGAAACGGTTTAAATTAAAAACATAATATGTTATTGAATTCTTTCAACTAACACTCACAACCTTTAAGAAAAAGAACTAAGGCTTTCATATCTTTATAGTAATAGGACTACTTTAAAATGGTACCAAATGTTCCTTCTTTTTAGAAATTTTTAATAACTTTACCTATCAAATATATTTTTGAACATTTATTCCAAGGTTAGTGATAACTCGATTGGAAAGGAAACTATTATTAATAGATTCAAAAAATATCTTATAATGAGATTTTTTAAATAAACAAATTAAACTTTTAATTCTATATTTGATAGCAAAAGACGAATGGCTTTGTAGCAAATGTCTTGAGTATTAAATAATTATTTGATAGAAATATATGTATCGGAAGTTTATATTGGACAAGTTGTTATTACTAGGGCTCAGATTTATATGTAAACATTTTTTTTTTCCTAATGCGTACATTGCTATAACAAAGTTTAATATCCATATCTAGGTCCGACAAACACACATTCCAAATTTTATTTTACATAAGAACACATATTTTACAAAAAAATTTATGTGAATAAATATTTTCGATATTTTCTCCATAAATGCATATTTTAGTACTTTTCCTCATTCTCTTTTAACGTTTTATAACAAAAATTTAAATACGAATGCTTCACTTCCGCGAGAGATGAGAATGATTCACTTGTACATGCTTAATCGGGGAAGAACAGAAGCCAATTTCGAGATTATGTCATACAGTGACCTCTATGTTAATGTACGTGGTTTTTTCTGCTTCTGTAAACAGTGACTCAATGCAGTGAGTGGAATATTATTGCCTGTTTGTTAGAATCAGATCTCTAGAGTAGTTGGTTTATTTCATTAAGTGTAGCTGTGTGAATTCAAAATGCCTAAAGTGAAATCGTGTGTATGCGAGCATCTGCAACAGTATGTACTAGAGTTTAAGAACACTTTTACCACCGATGGAAAAATACTATTTTGCCAGCATGTGCGAAATCAGTAAGTGCAGACCAAGGAATCCCAGGTAATACAACATATGTCAGGAAGTAAGTACATCGCAGCTGCTCACGTGTTTCGTCGAGACTATTTCTTATAGGAGAATCAACGCCATCCTCATCTTCCAACATTTCAAAACACTGAGATTATTATTCAGATTTATGTAAAGCCTTTCTTTCAGCTGACATTCCCCTTCATAAGGTAAACAGTCCCGAGCTCAGAAAGTTTCGTACTAAATATACGAACATACATAAGTCCTTCTAATGAGTCAACGCTAAGAAAATTTTATCTTTCAAAGTGCTACAATGAAATATTATCAAACATTAGGTCAATATGTGAAAATAAAAAATATGATTGAGTATTGACGAAACTACCAATGCCAGTGGTCGAAAAGTGGGAAATGTAATAGTAGGTGTACTTAAAAATAACGAAATCATTTCCAAGTAATTTTTCTTGCTATCCTGTGAAGAAATGCCATCTGCAAATCATGTAATAATAGCTAGGTTATTTAATCAATATTTGAAGATCTAGATGCCGAATGGTGTGAAATATGACAATGTATTGCTTCTGCTTAAGGACTCCTCAGCATATATGAAGAAAGCTGCTGAAGGTCTTGGCGTAAGTTACCCTAACATGATTCATGTAACGTGTTTGTGTCCTTCACGCTCTACATAGATTATGTGAAACATTCCGATCCATTTATCCTAATGTGGACAAGTTAGTGTCCAATGGAAAAAAAAGTCTTTGTAAAATCACCATCTTTTCAAAAAGATAAACCCTGATCTTCCATTGCCTCCTACACTCACGCCTTAGGACACCTGGTTTAATGCTGTGTTGTATTATGCAGATCATTTTGAAGTATTATACCATCTGTAGTAAGTGAACTGGACAAAGAGGATGCCTCTGCAATTGAGATTATTCAGTATTTAATATGTGACACTACTTTAAAATGTGACTTGGCCTTCATATCTGCTAATTTCGGTTTCTTGATTCACTCAATAAAGAAACTAAAAACTTCTTTAGATTTATTGAGTAATTCAGTTAAAGAAGTACAGTATGTTGAAAAACAACTTAACACTATCTCAGGTTCGAAAATAGAAGTTCTAAGCAAAAAGTTTAAGGGTATGTTTGAGAAAAATTGTGGCTACCAACCTTCTGCAAAGTCGCTCCAGTTTTGGAAGGCCAAAACATACGTGAACTTGATCGTTTGTGTGTTAATGATATAACCCTCAAATATGCAAGATTAACATCGTGTGATGTAGAACGTTCCTTTTCTCAATATAAAGCATTGTTCTTGAATAATAGGCAAGGATTTGCGATTCCAATCTGGAGATGACATTTGTTGTGCACTGCAACTCCGGTCAGCATTTTACATCTGATGTTTAGATGCAATTCGTGAGTTTCAATATAATTACATTACAAACATTCTGATGTTTTTGTTTTCATTTTCAGAAAATATTTTTTTAGTCTTAGCACATATTTTTCAAATTTTTAGCACATAAAAATCCGGGCCCTAGTTATTACCGTCAGAGTTCCTTGAATCTCGAGAAAGAGCAACTCTTCGCAGCTTCCAGCGACTCAGGACAGTCCACTGGTGTGATACATTGTGAACATCTTTGGTCACGTAAAGATCTTCCTCCAGTTCAGTGCTTAACCTGTTCACATAATCTAATGCCTTGTTCACTAAATGTTCAGAATAAAGGACAGAATTCTGGGTAAGTTTGAAATTGAGTCGATTTATTCAATTCAACCACGCTTTGAATCTACCTGGTGATCTTTCGCGATTAGGAAATCCATGAATACTTATTCCAAGGTCTGTGTTTGTAGTTTTTGAGCACCCAATAACACAACATCGAGGCATTTCCGTTTCACCAACACAGACACTTACGTATAAAATAACATAACACAAGTAGATTGGCAGTGAAAAACACAATGGACTCGCTATCGCTCGCGCTGTTAGATAAAATCTAATAATCTTTATTTTTCTATTATTACTTTATTATTATTTCATATGTGGAGTTGTTGCTCCAACAATGCCTTCTTCCATACCTTTATTTTCATTGTTGTGATTATTTTACCCAAGATTTAATTACAAATCTGAGGGAGATAAAATGATAAAAAAAATGTTGTATTTATTGCATGTACACCATTAAAAACATAGATACAATAACGTAAAACTTCTTGTGTGTATTACTTGGGACAAATAGAAATACCGCTGAACTCCGAGGGCGCCACTATCATGTTTATATGCGTATTAGGCAGGAACAGGGATTGGAGGGGAAGAGAGAGAGCATGTACACAACCTGCAAACATGCAGTAGCCTACCTACCCTAGACATGTATGAATAATTCAGAGCGTGAACTCACGTCGAATATATAATCGTAGCAGAGAAGAGGGCCCGGAAGAAAGTACTGCATACTACTACATGTAAAATGTTATCCATAGCTAGGAAAATGCACAATGTTATTATAGGCCAGTGGTCGTCAGCACTCGCTGAAATGGGTACTGCTTGGAGGGTAAAGAAATATGCTCCGTCGTGCACAAGGGATAGCGAGACAGCATACCCGCCAGCAGTCACGAATGCACGCTAGGGCAGTGTCTTGTCCGCGGGTAAGAGACGCTAGCCCGAGAGTGCAGTGTTATGATGACCGCTGTTATAAGCACACATTGCGTGCCCGAAATGCCAGCTTTCTCGCATTCTTTTGCAATGTTTCTCACCGATTTTTCGCTTTTCCCCATTGCTTTCGTTGCTCTTTCCATAGCTCTTTTCAAAGGAATAGTTAGACCATTCTTTTTTCTTCTTTACAGAATTTAAATACATTATATTTTATCTTTCTACTTTGCGAACGTATTTTTCCCGCAGTAACTTCCTAGGCGGAGTTTCCATGTTTAAAAATTACACACAATGTTACTACTACCCTAGATCATATATGTAACAGATAGGTCGGCCTTATAGGCTTTGACGTTAACAACTTTTGTCAGGTTTACTCCGCTGCCATCTAGTTGTTACATAAGGAGTCAAGTCATAATTCCCATTTGAATTTCATTAGCGACTGTACTGCCATCTCGTGTTCGTTTACGGCGGACGGGTGGCGATCCTGGCGGTTGTTCTCTTCAAAGTGCTGCCGATTTTAACATAGCGATGAGTTATCTGTTACATATATGATCTGGGCTACTACGTATAAAATACTTCCGAAGCAGTGTTGCCAACCATACATACGATATGGATCGTGGATGTGCGATAATTTGGTATCATGTACGATCGTACGACCCAACTCGCGGATAGTGCGTAAAATGTAGAATCCTGTCGGCGAAGAGGGCAAAACATGTCAAAAAGAGAGAATTTTAAATATACAATGACATTTTATATATAAATTTCTCGAGTATTGCGGGTATATTTCACTTATACATTTATAGTAGTTTCTGCATGTAGCACTTCTGCGTTACAATTACTGTAGAAGTAGACTGTCGCAAAACATAAACATTGCTCTCCTATGTCTCCAAGCTCAGGTGACATGACAACTTGATTTTGGTAAATATTATTATAGCGACAAGAAATCACATAGTGACCATTACTTGTGGCTATTCAAAAATTATGCTGACAACTTTCCTTTGTTTATTTCCAAGTATATCAGAGACATGGTCTCTCGAATCCTCTCAATCACCTAAACATAATTACTGTTGCCACGTAAGCACGTAATAACTAATAAGTTGGTTATAATGTTTTGAGAACCTCATAAGAGAAAAAGGAAATAAATATATTGCATATATTGCCCGATTTTGTACATACAAAGGAGCAAGGAACAGCCTGTTATATATATAGTACTTATGCTAGTTGTGTTTCGTGGTAGTGTATGGGCAGTAAGAAATCAGATGTCATTGTGATATGTTCTGACGTGAAATGGTCGTAATGGAATCAGAAGATAATGAAGTGGTCCTAGTAGGTCTTACATCCAAAAGATCTACATCCAGTGTAACCTATACATACAGGACGGAATTGTAGAAAATTGTGGTAAACAATTCCTTAATTTAAAGCTTGGTTTTGCTGTGCTGAAACAAGTTGTAAAGGACTAGAAGTAGGTTCTGGCTCTTATGTTTCTGCTCTTGTTGATCTTTCTGAGTATCCTCCCAAGGTACGGAGACAACAAAGTGTTTAAACATCATTTATATGTTGATATTTAATTTTTAACAATTATTTCCTTATAAGAATAAAAAAAATTGTTTAAATAAAACACTGAGTTTAGATAAAATAATCAAAATAGCCCCAATCAAAAGTGCGATAATTTGGAACCACTTGTGCAATCCAGGCAAGCCTTAGGGCTGGCAACGCTGTTCCGAAGTACTTCCTTTCCGCACAGGGACAGAGCGAGAACAGCAACTTATTGCATCAATATTTGCTGTTGAATGTATTCCTGGTAAGGCAGCGCAGTCGAGTTGGTTTAAAAACAAGCCGCTGGCAAAGATAGCTGTCCCGAGTAGTAGTATAATATCTAGTAATGAAAATAAATGCTGTATAAACTTAGAAACGAGAAAACGAAGTTTGTTAGATAAAATCTAATACGGGTGTTATCGTGTGACAACAATAGGCGCAAGTGATACCAGATTGCTTTGCAATCAGCAGTAGGTGAATCTCAGCTAACCTTGGGAGGGATGACATCATCACGTCAGTGTACCAGTTATTGACGTTTACCGAGAGAACGGAACGCCCTAGAAACATGCGGTTTTCACTTTTATATGTTTATAAACAAAATCTTTATTATGAGTACCCCTTTAATTGCAAGTTTAATAGGTCTGTAAGTTACATTTCATTATTATTATTATTATTATTATTATTATTATTATTGTATACAGCACGCATAACTGTTCGATTTGTTCCTCTCCTTATGAGTCATTCCACGTCAAATCGCACAGCCATAAAACACTACCTTCTCGGAAATGGTCGAATTTTTTTTTCATGAATTCCAGACATCAAATAAAGAGACCCGTATTGTTTTATTTTCACAATTATTTGTGTAGTTATGACTATCTGAAATTACGCAAATTATGCGCGCACTGTTACATAAACTCGCTTGGAACTCTGTGTCTACAAATAATTGAGATTTGCGGTTTGACGCATTTTAAAGACTAAATACAACACTTTTTATTACTTTAGGCCTATCACTAATAAATTTAAAATTTGGCGTATTTTTTTAATCATTTCTTTTTCAAAGCATAATTACTATATTAAATAGCCAATTTAAAAATCTGAAAAAATTATAGAC
The DNA here is from genome assembly GCF_040183065.1 of Periplaneta americana. Lineage (NCBI taxonomy): Eukaryota > Metazoa > Arthropoda > Insecta > Blattodea > Blattidae > Periplaneta > Periplaneta americana. The sequence goes on from NC_091119.1 coordinate 75,626,715, forward strand.
TTGTTCCCTGATGTATTATCTGTAAACTACTGCATTTAGAAATGTGGGATCTCCACACATACATTTGTAACAATTTATTTTCCGGAGGCATGCACGCGCTCGCGCTCCCAGCTAATGTACTACTTGCAGCCATAGATAGACTAGAAGGCTGTCGGCGGCAATTTTTACGAAATCCCCCGTTGCATGTAATATCTGATCTCGCAACACTACGAAAGAAATGCATTCATTCATTAAATGATCAATACCTTAAGGAACAGTAAATATCTAAAGTTATCTTATTATTGTCAGAACAGCTAAGAGGGGGAGCCCTTCACAATGCTCTATGTTTATAGTGTAATATAGCTTAGTGTTTAAAGATAGCAAGGCTGGGTAAGGCAGTAAACTTTATGGCAGTAAACAGATGGCAGGAGACAAAATATAGAAGAGAAAAATAATCAGTCAGGGTTTGAATTTCACGGAGTGACGTGACTTCTATACAACATCAGTGACGGTAAAGAACGCGTAATATATAACAAGTGTTTAAATCCATTTGATCTTTCTAATCACGCTTTTAAAAAGAAAACACTAAAACACATAAGTCGCGATTTATTGATAAAGCTCAATTTAAAGGAGTCTTTGAATGTGCGAATATGTGATTCGTTCCGTAAAAAATCTATCAACTTCCAGATAGGTCAGATGAAATTATATGTGAAGCCGGTAGTTCTTGTGATATTAACCATGAATCAAATAAAAGTGCGGGCAGAGAGGGTGATTATCCCAGTTCTTATTCTAGCAGATCTATGGATATAGCGCTAGAAATCACCAATATTGAGGAATTAAACAAGAGTTTGATGTCAATAGAATCCCCTATCAAGAAAAGAAAACTACAACGAAAACGATACCCCCGTGAAAAGTTAAAAAAAATAAAAGGCTTCAAAGCAAGTAAAGTTTTTCATGTAGAAGATGCATCGTCATCCCTTCAAAAGTCGCCATATTTTATTTTTGACGGAATGCAAAGAAAATGTACAACCTGAAAATTACATAGTTAGGCCTATTGCAGACTTTTCTGAAAATTATTCATTTGTAATACAAGATTGAGTACAAGGTGTGCATTGGAAAAAATTCCAAGACACAATACATCCTTTCGTAGTATATTTCAAAGAAGATACAGAAATTCGTCACAAAAATATTGTCATCTCAGAAAGCATGAAACATGACACCGATTCCTTTCATTGTTTTCAGTCCGAAGCAATCAACTTCTTAAAGCAAGAATTCAACGATATGAAAAAAATCATTTGCTTTTCCGATGGATCAAGTTAACAATACAAAAACAAAAAAAAAATTGCTTACATGAAGACGATTATGGAATTAGTGCTGAATGACATTTCTTTGCAACGTCGCATGGTAAAAGTCCATGTGGTGGCATTGGAGGAACTGTTAAAAGACTTGCAACGAGAGGAGCCTATACAAGATCCTATAAAACAACATTGACAACAAAAAATACTGTTTGATTGGTCACAAAAAATATTTCTAAAGTGTCATTTATATTTTGTCCATTAAATAAGCACAAAAACCACACTGAAAATTTGCAGGCCAGATACCACAATCTAAAACCAATAACTGGTACATTAAAATTACATTCTTTCATTCCGTTGTCAAAAACTGAAGATTTTGGCCTAGTAAAACAATTTTCTTTGAAGAAAGAAGGTAGGCGAATGAAAATTTAAAGTGTAGTGTGATTGAAAACAAACGTTTAAAAAGCATAATGTACAAATATTTGAGGATATCATAATAAGTAAATTAGCAGTGTTTTCTCGAGTGACTTGATCCCTACTGTTTGTAATCTTGCAACGTTCAGTCGATCATCCAGCGCCGATAAACCTCCCAGCGCGCTTCAACGCTTCCCGTCCACTGCTGCTGCACCGACCGCTACACATTGCGTCGTAAGTAATTAAATTTCCATTAAACTATTGGAGATCCCATTGTGATTTTTTCTGGAATTATTAAGAATACTTCAGTGCGCCTAGTAGGCATTTTTTTTAGATTTTTAATACGGCTATTTCACATTTATATCTAACTTTTAAAAATTGAATCATAAAAAAATATTTGTAATAATTATATTAAAATTAGTTAATAAATATTTAACAAAAGACAGTACTTTAAGCTTTTAAATGCAGTTTAAAAAAAAAATTAACATAAATATCCTCGGAAATATGACGCTTTAAATGTTGGATTGTGCGACATTTTTAACGAATTTTAACATGCAATATTTTAAAAACATGTGGACTTAGGAGGAAATAAAAGTACATTTGTTCGTTTATTAGACCCATAGAGTTGGTAAAAAAAATATAAACGCAATCAGAAATATGAAGGTCAAAATTTGTATAATTTTGTGCGATTTGACGTGGAATGACTCTTATAGCCTAATGATATATCAGACTATGTTCTTCTTTCCATTCATTCTTCACATGTATTTTTTTCAAACACTAATAGTATGACGAACACTGTTACCACATTTACCAGTGCAGCGACATGAAAAACTGAGTACAAGCAGTCTGAAGATGAATTAAATCGGGAATTAAGTATACCAATGGTTTTATACCAAGTCAAAGTATCTGGGTATTAAGATTAATTAATTAATTAATAATAATAATAATAATAATAATAATAATAATAATAATAATCTATACTAATAATAAATCTGTAGCCGAAATTTTTCTGGTAATTTTCGATTTTCCAAAAATAATTGGTCCTAACATATTATAAAATTAACCACCCTGAAACCAAAAATCGCTTTTTTGACATTTTTGTTTGTATGTCTGTCTGGATGTTTGTTACCTTTTCACGCGATAATGGCTGAACCGATTTATATGAAAAAATGGAATATAAATTAAGTTCGTTGTAACTTAGATTTTAGGCTATATGGCTTTCAAAATACTTTATTTAAAAGGGGGGTTATAACGGGGCCTGAATTAAATAAATCGAAATATCTCGCTTATTATTGATTTTTGTAAAAAAATTACATAACAAAAGTTTCTTTAAAAATGATTTCCGATAAGTTTTATTCTTTACAAAATTTTGATAGGACTGATATTTAATGAGATAAATGAGCTTTAAAATTAAAATAACGCCATCTAAGACGGTGCAATGAAATAAAACAAATGACTTCGTCTATAAGGGGCCTTGGGCAACAACAATCGAAAGCTATTAAACATAGCTTACAGAGAATATTCCTGTGTTTGTATGAAGTAATATCGGAAGCTAAATTAACCGATTTGTATAATTAATTATTATTTCACCATTGGAAAGTGTAGTTTCTCTGGATGGACATAATGCTATAATGTTATTACAGTAACTTCTGAGTAAATCGAGGACAGGTAAGATTAAAATAGCTTCTTATGCACAGAAAATTTGATAGGCTATTTTGTACATTCGTTTTCTGTATTTCTCAAAATAATATTTATGTACACACTTATTTTAATCTCAGAGAATTAACGAACAACGAGAGTGTATTGATTTAGTATGCAGTAATAGTACGTTAGCTTAGCAATCCATTATTTTATAATTCAAATTTTAACTATGCTCAATTGAATCGTGTTAAAATACATAAAATATATATGCAATAAATGCAATACAAAAAAAAATTGGGTAATGAGCCAAGCAGATTATGTTGCGCTGTTGTAAAAGTTGTTCCATCTGAGATTCAAGAGCCCCCACAACAAATTAAAACTTTTTTATCGGAGTACATCCGTTATCAACGCACTTTTTATATAATATAATATAATATAATATAATATAATATAATAATAAATATGTAACCGAAATTTTTCTGGTAATTTTTGCTTTTCCAAACAAATAATTGGTGTTAACATGTATAATGATTCATCCTGAGACCGAAAATCGCTGTTTTGAAATTTTTGTTCGTATGTCTGTCTGTCTGTCTGTCTGTCTGGATGTTTGTTACCTTTTCACGCGATAATGGCTGAACGGATTTCGATGAAAATTGAAATATAAATTAAGTTCGTTGTAATTTAGATTTTAGGCTATATGGCATTCAAAATACTTCATTTAACGGGGCCTGAATTAAATAAATCGAAATATCTCGCTTATTATTGCCTTTCTATGAAAAATGTTACATAACAAAAGTTTCTTTAAAAATGATTTCCGATAAGTTTTATTCTATGCAAAATTTTGATAGGACTGATATTTAAGGATATACAAGACTTTTAAAATAACAATACAATACATTTTCACCGCTGCCTCAGATTGTAGCGTTGTTGTTCCTGCAGTAATTCCTATGTACAAAATATAACATTTTTGCGTAGGAAGAAAAAACACATTTATTCATTCCATGGCAATGGTACATAGGAGATCGTGAATTCTTACATTTTCGAAAGAAAGAAATATAATTACATATCACTGTTTATGCTGTATCGGTATTTAAGTTATTTGAAGGGTTCAGAACCATAGTGGGCCAAGCGCCATTTAATGAAGACGTAGAAAACAATGATTAAAATTACGTTATTACCATAATTCAATGGAAACATATAGCCAGTAATATAAAGTTTACACATTAAAATTAAATGATATGTCAGTCTTCATTAAACTATGGTTGCATGTAATAACAAATAAGAAACATGTTAAAGGAATTGTCATTGCACCAAATGAGTGCTCTCTGGACCAAAATGATCGCATTTTAATTATTTAAATACAATTTCAATTAAGTAACATATTAAATGATTTATCCTTCTAACAAACACGAATGTTCCTGGGATCAAACGTCCTATTTTAATTATGTAATTACTTTATATTTATTTCTAACAGGTGCAGCGGAGCGCACGGGTACGGCTAGTAGTAATAATAATAATAATAATAATAATAATGATAATGATAATAATATCTTCTCGGACACATAGCAGGAGTTTAGACTTCAATTAGTGAAACTTCATTATATAATATAAGCAACGTAATATTTCCATTTTGCTAGGTGGAAAAAAATCAGTGTTTCCTATGAAAAAAATTTATACGCATATGTCAGTCAATAGAAATCGGCTGCGTTCGTCCCAAAGTCACGTGACTTGTCCGCGTTTCGATTATAGTTCCCTTCAGTAGCTTTCTGCGCATCTATGCGCGCTCTCTCTGTAAGCCTATATACTGTCGTGGCGGTGTAGGAAATTGATGGTCAAACAATCGTCCGTTAGCAGTGCCACTCACACGCCTCTAAAATAGCGGTGTGGTTGTCGCTTCGTGTGAAACAATTTAACTCTTTCATTCACTGCATCCTCTGCAGAGGACAGCAACTTCAATCCCACTTCATGGACAATTGTTGACAGGTTCTTTAGTCACCTTGTCCTCTCAAGTGGACAGTTCGTATCTTGAAATCTAGGGCATCATGCTGTAAAAAACAAGACTGTGGGCAGTTCATAAAAACTTATAAGGAGTCAAGAACAAACAATTAGAATTTTCTAAACAAAAGCATAATTCGTGACTGAAAGGGTTAATTACTGGTATCGCAACGGGAAACGCCACTTTTAGTGGCCATCACCAGCGGTGAAGTCAACTACTCAGTCTGCAGCACCACTTCTGTGGCTATGGCTGCGTGTGAAGGCCCTCATTTATATCCATTATTCACATGTGACAGCGCTTCTGACTCCATGATCTCTGACCGGTTTTGTATGATCTGCGCAGGTATTGGTGTAGGGCAGTGGTTCCCAAAGTGGGGGTCGTGACCCCCTAGGGGGTTTGTTCTAAAGAACTGAGGGAGGGGAGTCGCGAGATGATTTATAAAATAAAATAAAACGCATTATTAATGTAAAGTTATGATCCATTTAGAAACGTAAACATAGACAACGTTGAACATAAAAATAAAAAACATTAAATAATGATATAGTAAAAAATAATTAGTGCGATAAAACTACCTATTTTTTTTTTATAGAAAGTAGCTTCTCAAGTCTGAACAAACCGTTATCATTCTCAGTTTCTTGTTTTTGTTTTCATGACAATCATAGACCAGAAGCTTATTTTGCATAAATATGAATTTGCAAATATATAAAAAAAATAATAAGAGCTTCGAGATACTTTTGCATTATTTTGATCCAAAACTGGTCTACGCCTTTTGGAATTACAGCCAGTTAAACGCAACTGTCTAAATCCGGATTCATTATCCATCTGTGATTGTCGTAGTTATTTTGCGTTTCTTCCAGAAAATACTAAAAGAACTGTTTTTAAAAACTGTACAAATTTAATTGCATGTCCACAAAACAAACTTCGTATTTTTCGTATATTATACGGTAATATACGTAGGCGTGTGTAATTTTATTGAGCATTACGGATGACGAAGTGAAGAGAAACGAATAGAAGCATTTGAAAAGTGGATATGGAGAAGACTGGAGCGTGTAAAGTGGGCAGAGAGAATAAGAAATGAAGTTGTGTTGAAAAGAGTGGGTGAAGAAAGAATTATGCTGAAACTGATCAGAAAAAGAAAAAGGAATTGGTTAGATCACTGGCTGAGAAGAAATTGCCTACTGAAGGATGCACTGGAAGGAATGGTGAACGGGAGAAGAGTTCGGGATAGAAGAAATTAGATGATAGACGACATTAAGATATATGGATCATATGCGAAGACTAAGAGGAAGGCAGAAAATAGGAAAGATTGGAGAATGCTGGGTTTGCAGTGAAAGACTTGCCTAGGGCAGGACATGTATGTATGTATGTATGTATACGGTACATAGCTAAATTTTCCATGAATTTTTTAATACACAAGAATGAATCAAATTTCTTTTTGCCACGTGATGTAGACCAGAAATTAAGTGTCCTTATAAATCCGTCGATTTTATCTCGAGCTGTTATTATGTTACTTGGCCTTGCAGACTACTATTTAAAGTGTTTAAGTGTTGAAAAAAATATATCAGCAAGGTAGGCTAGTCTAAGAAGTCCAAGAAAATTTTATTGGAAATTAAGTTTGCATATTGTCTTTCTCATCTAGGAAGTACCGGTATATTAGAAGTTGGTGGTATCCACAGATTTTGAGTAAAATCATTGTTTCCTATTTTAGGCGAATTTTTAATTTTCGAATTAGATTAAGTACCGTTACGGTAGTGGGAGGTCGAAAAGAAATGTCTCGCCCAAAAGTGGGTCACACTTTCAAAACGTTTGGGAACCACTGGTGTAGGGGTTTGGTTTCATTAGAAGTGTGACACATTGTATCATCTATCTTGCTGAAACCAACAGTTAGTTCATCAAGTTCTAAGCAAGCCACAACAGGTGGCCCAGACTCGATTCCCGGTCAGGACAAGTTACCGTACCTGGTTGAGGTTTTTTCCTCAAGGCAGTATGAGGAAATTCTGGGTAACTATCGCTGCTGGACCCCGCACTCAATTCACCAGCATTATCGCCTTCGTCTCATCCAGACGTAAAATAACCTAAGATGTTGATAAAGCGTCGTAAAATAACCCACTAAAAAAGACACAAACTCGATAATGAAGCTGTACCTAGTGTAAGACATGGGGGTTTTCTGCAGCCAAAATTCTTATGTTCAGATAGTTGATGAATTAATTTAGTTGAAATCTTGCTAAGTAACTATAGAAACAACTTGGTTACGATTTACACGTGAAGTATAGGCCTACTCCTAGCCTCTGATGGTACGAAAGACTCACTGTGTACTGACAAATTTTATTGTTAGCTACATTTCAAGGTTACTGTTGCGTCACACCTTTATTGTTAGCTACATTTCAAGGTTACTGTTGCGTCACACCATCTGTTAGCAGTCGTAATCTGTCCTACATAGTTATCAAATGTTTCAACGTATAGCACACCTGCACAGCTGTTACAGTTAATTAGTAATAAATTATGAAACTTAGAGTACGGTACTGCAACTTCATAGACGCTCTGTATTTTATTATTATCCAATTTAATGAACCCTAGTTCACCCTGAGGTATATTAAGGTTATAGTTGGCATCAAAATACTTATAACCAATAAACAATAGTAAAGTTATAATATAAAATAGTGGTCACAGTTACAATTCACATGAATTATGTAGAAGAATGCACCTTAATGAAAGAATGGATCCACTTAAAGATTAATGAGATGTTTGAGGAATAACCAATGCAAAAGATATACAAGAATGTCTAACCGTTTCAGAGTAAATACATGACCTTAAAAATATCAATAGTAGATTAATATAACAAAGTTTGACTTTCACTTTCAAATTAATACTTAATTCATGAACAATGGAACAGTTAAGAGTAATAAAGGGGTATTACAAGCAATGATTTACGGTTACAAGTTACATACGTGATTCAGGAACAAGTACAATAATTGAAATAATAAGACAAGTAATGACTTACAACTAACGAATAACGAAATTCTTGAAGGGCAATATATAATAGTAGGGGCAATACAAAATATTTAAAAGCAAATGTAAACAGTAAAGGAATAGTAGAAAAAATGACTTAAAATTACAAGTTAAACACATTCTTTTTAAAGCAGTAGGTAACAACAAAGAGATACTAATAACAATACACTGACTGTAGTTACAGATTAAACACATTATTTTAAAAACAAACACGCAAAGGATCAATAGCTATTTTCAGGTATTATATACATGGACTGTGACTTTAATTCACATCTTCTTGACGTTACTTCGTATATTATTTTGTTTCAATCTATTTCAATTTGTTATTTTTCACTGTAACAACAAAAATATGTTTCATAAAGCCTTAAGGCATTTCTCTATATTTATTGTATCATGGTACTCTTTGTCAGTGGCAACCTGTAATGGTTATAGGAAGAAATATATATAAATAAAAATTAAATAGCTATTAAACACATTATTTTAGAAGCTATAAATAGCTATACTAAGAGATGACTTAAAATTTACGAATTAAATACATTATTTAGTAACAATTGGCAATAAGGAGGTATTACAAGAAATGACTCAAAATTAGAAATCAGATACCTAATTAAAAAATAAATAAAACCAATAGTACAATTATAGTATGCGAAATTGAAGACTTACAGTTTCATAATAGTTGATTAGAACTAATACAATTTTTTCCCCCGGAATAATTTAACATTTTACAGTTTCACGAATATTCTATTCAAGAAGAACATGAAATAATTATATGATTTAGAATAGGTAAGTATATTGATTAACAGTTTGATAAATGTATAATTTAAAGTGTTCAGTAACAACTCAAACTCGTATCTTTCGCGGCAAAAGACTGGACAATCATATAATACATGTTTGACATCTTGAGATTCCTCCACACAAATGCAAGTTGCATCGTCTTTAATATGGAATTTATTGAAGTATTCCCCGAATTTTCCATGCCCAGTCAAGAACTGTGTCAGTACGAAATTTGGCGTTATTACTTTACATTTATTTCGATCATAGACCGTTGGAAAATATAGCTCTTTTGTAAGAATTCCCTTATCACTATTGACCCATCTTTCGTTCCATTCTTGCATATAATGTTCTTTGGGCATTTTTTTGATATAGAATATCGGACATAATTTGTACGATAGTGGCATATCAGAGTTGGCTGCCATCTTTGCCAATTCATCGGCTCTCTCATTTCCAACTATCCCAGTGTGCCCTCTGACCCAAGTTATACAAATATGGACGGCACTTTTCATTACTAAAGTTCTTATCTCTGAGGCTATAATGTTAGTGTTATATTTATCATTAATTGATATTACTGCTGACTGAGAGTCACTGTGAACGCAAGCGCTGTAACCAGACTCACTGCACCATTTGATTGCTTCTCGCAAAGCTAATAGTTCCGCCTGAAACAGTGATCATTCTGAGGAGAGTTTGAAGATAGCTGAGGTGTGTTCGCTGTCGTTCCTGTAGGCAACAAAGGCACAGCCTACTTCGGCATTTTGATTCGACAGTTTATCCAAACGCGATCCATCTGTATAGATCAAATAGTCGTGGGAATCTGCATCGCAAGTTTCTTTGAGACAGGGTATGTATAAAGATGGATGCCCTGCCTGGAGAGGATTTGTTGGTTCTTGTACACGGAGATGTGTGAAAACTGAGGGATTTTTCGGCCTTATTTTATATTGCTGATGTTTGCTTTAAATTCACCAACCAAATTTTCAAATTTCAAATTTATTTACAATTTACATTTGAATTGAATACATATGAATAGATACCCGAAATGAGCATATGCTCGTGCTCGGGTACAACCAAATATAATGGTTCAATATCTGCTATAACATGAGAGGCTGCAGTAGATATTGTACGATATCCTTGGATGATTCGTAAGAGATATCCTCGTTGAATCTGAGACAGTTTTTCTTGCGCCAATTTTTTCTGTAATATATGTTGAAATGCCGCCACACAGTAAAGAACCATAGGTTCTACTGCTCCCCGATATATTATCTTTGGTAAAGAAGAGTTAAGGCCCCATGTGGGTCTAGTTGCAGCGGAGAGAGCAGAAAGTAGCTTGTTAGCTTTACCAGCAATGTGTTGAAGATGTGGACGGAAAGTCAGGCGCTTATCTAGGACCATGCCTAAGTACTTAAGTTCATCATCTAGTACAGTGCTTTGTTATCCATAGAGATGCTTATCGGTTCTATTTTCCTTTTTCTTTTAGTTAGCATTGCTGATGTTTTGGACGCATTGAAGTTGAGTTTGTTTGTATTGCCCCATATGTGGACGGTCGCTAGTGCTTCATTGGCTATGTCCTCTAAGTGCCTAAATGTGCTTGAATTTGCAAGTATTAGAGCATCGACGGCGTAAGCGTGCAACGTGCATCCTTCAGGGAGTCGTTGCTGTAGCAGATTATCATAAAGTATAATCCAAAAACCTGAACTGCATGCTGATCCTTGTGGACATCCTCTCGTCACATTCTTGATAATGGTCTCGTCGCTTATGGTGAGCTGACTTCTGCGGTCTTCGAAATAGTTTTTAACTATTCGATATAAATTTCTAGGACATTTTTTAAGCTTTAGTTGATGGAGTATTTCTGGCCACCAGACATTGTCAAGCGCACCTGATATGTCCAAGGAGATTAATAGTCCAATTTCTTTCTTTGAGTGTACCTCCTATATCCAATCTACGACTTTACAAACTGCCAATTCTGTCGATTTCAGCGGCATGAATCCAAACTGAAGTTCACTGAGGGAACTGTTACTTAGCAAGTGATACATAATACGATCTATGATGAGTTTCTCTAGGCATTTTCCCAACACAGGCAGCAAGCTGATTGGTCGGAAAGAAGAGGTAGTAACTTTGTTGCTATTTTGACATTTCGGTATTACCTTAACTACACCGAGTTTCCAGCAGTGAGGGAAAACCCCGAGCTCCAAACATTTATTATAAAGATTCAGTAGAATTGAAGGATGTGATAAATGTATTTGGTTGACAACATTTGCCGATAATCCATCAAGTACTGGAGCCTTACGATCATTTTGCTTCAGAATTATGCGTTCCACTTCACGAGGTGTGAAGTATAAATCATCTAACGTATCTGGCTCAGCATCTGTTGTTGCACGAATTACTTTTTGGACATCATTATCTTCCGTGTCATCCGGAAAAAAAATTGACGCTCTGTATTACAATACATTTAAATAGTAGGAATGTAGTACTGCACAATTGCGGAAAGGGCTTTATTGCAAAATTTTCGCCTATGCTTCAATTTATATACTGATTTTGCAATTGCCATTTGCGCTCGCTTACTAGAAAAAATTCGTTCGTTTTGTTCAGATTTTTATTATAAAGAACAGTCTGTAACATTCTCTACGGCACTCGGCGGCAAGTGGACCCGGCGTCAGCGCTTGTCATTCTCAGTGAACGGGGTCCGCTACAGTCGCTAGAGTCAGATATTCGAATTACATTATTGATATTGTTTACTAACCTTGACTACAGAAGGTGTTGAAAATGATGTCCCTCTGCTGCAACACATTCCTGATATCGAAGGAAATTGGCATTTACACGTGCAAGTTCGTCTTCTGTAATTCTCCCGATTTCTCGTACAATGCTATCTTTTAACTTGTGAATTGTCTTTGTATACTTTATTTTTTAGATTTCACCGTAAATAGAAATCGCAGCTGACATCGGGGGACTAGAGGGTCATAATTCTCTACTAATAATCCTGTCCTCGAATATTTCGCTTATCAAATTCAATGTTTCTGCTGCTGTATGGACAGTTGCTGAATCCTGCTGGATATAAACACTTTGGCACCTATATCGGTTAACTGTTAAAAAAATGGATTGAGTATTTGTGCTCTGTGTCTGTCATCATTGATTGTATCGTCAAAAAATACAGAGCCAGTAATCCAAAGTGCAGTTACAACGCACCATACGCCAACCTTCTCATCATGTAAAGGAGTTTCATGAATGAGATGAGGATTTTCTGTATTCCAGTATCGTTTTGCGTTATAACATGGCCATGTAAATGAAACAATGTTTCATATGTTAAAATAATTACTATAGAATCCACAACGCTATCGGCAACACTTTGTAAAACCCCGTTACAAAAATTTTCACGACTCAGGCTGTAATTCATGCACTATTGTCACTCTGTAGGGCTTAAGAATTTTAGTGACTCTAAATGCTGTGGTTTTTGAAACACCCGTTTCTTGTGAGAGACGGCGGAGAGATTTTCGAAGAGAATGTTCTAACCTTTCTCCTATCTAATCGAGTTTTTCTTCAGTAAGTACACTTGGATTTTTCTTTCCACGTTTATTCAGAACTGACCCCGTTTCCGTGAACTTTTTTTACGAGGTTTATTATACAGTGTGGACGGGAAGCCATTAGCTAATTTTAAATGGCTGTAGTTTTATCAAAAATAGATAGATTTACACAAAATAAGAAGTGGTCTGTTCGCAAGTACATGAGATTCACTATAGCACGCTAAAATTCCACATAAGCGCCTGTGTTGTTAACCAGGCGTTGCAAACGTCGTGGTATGTCATCAGCTGTCTTTTGAAGAAACTCCTGTGGAACATATCCTAATACAGCATTGTCCTCCAATGATAATTCTTGCACATAATGAGGTTTCCAGAGCCGAAAGCTCGGTCTTTCTTCAACACTTCACGCACAACGTATCTGGAGAGTCCGCTCTCACATGAGGCCTGGCGCGTTGATTTAACTGGGCTGCGCGTGAACTTACTACCACAACATTCTTCGGGGACTGCACTGTCCTCGGTCGTCCGCTTCTTTTGGCATATGCAACTGACCCAGTCGTCGTTAATTTTGTGTGGCAATTGCGGATCGTGTTGGGATGAAGTGCAGCATGTTGACCATGAACACCTCGTCACCATTGCTGCACAAGGACGATAGATCTCAATACTTCCTAAAGTGGTGCTATCATAGCGCGATCACGCAAAGACAGTTCGCCATTTTCTCACTTAGCTACTAATGGTAGATTTTCTCAGGAAATCTAGGATATCAGAAAATAACAATTTTACAAATCGGTCAACAATTAAAAAGAATTATGGCTATTTAAAATCATGTAGTGACTTCCCGCTCACTCTATAGCCGTCCTATGTGGAATGGGAACACAAAGAAATTGCGTTGCAAAACGTCGTCGTACTGTTCCACAATTCTTCGTTATCAAGTAACACTCGACAAGATAATGTTGTAATGTAAACTTTTGTGCTGCCATATTAAGCCACAATCTTCAATTATCATGGCCTCCAAGGTCTCTTGACCTTACTGTTCCTGGTTTTTATCTGTGGGACACAATGAGGAACCGAGTATATTTGACTCGACAGCTACGACAGAAATTCTAAAAAGAGGAATTCGAGAAGAGATCGCCGCTGTATCCCAGGAAGAACTGCGAAATTCCATGAATTGTGTAATTTCCAGAGTAAGAGAATATCTCAATTGTAATGGAGACCATGTGAAGGGTGTTGTTATCAAAAAATAACTTAATCTGTTTCTATACAATTCTCCGGCTTTGTGATCATTTATATGTTTCTTTGTGTAGTGTTGTACTAATATCTTATTATTTATTAAGACTTAAAACGTGTCAGTACTTTCTGCCGAACCCTTTACGAATAAGTAGTTTTCGTGATTGTCTGCCCATCTGTCTACGCCCATAGCGCCAAAGTTATACAATTTTACTCATTTGTTATGAGTGCTGTACGTGAAAACAAATTTTAGATGGTATTGTTGAAATCTCCATGGTCAGACTAGACTCTATGTGGACTCGCACCGCACTTCTTTTCCAAGGCTTCTTCGTAATGCAGCTTCCTCTGCATGATATCCTTCCAGATCGCAGCCACAATTGCACTTACGGCTTTTAAGAAACCCGAAGGTTCATTGCTGCCCTCACATAAGCCCGCCATCGGTCCCTATCCTGAACAAGATTAACCCAGTCTCTATAATCATATCCCAACTCCCTCAAATCCATTTTAATACTATCCTCTCGTCTACGTCTCGGTCTCCCCAAAGGTCTTTTTTCCCTCTCTCTGGTTCCATAATAAGCTGTTTTTTTTACGGTGTTGAGTTGTTAGCCCTTCGTCCAAGCTGGAGGACCACCCCTCATCGACTGTCTGCGACTGCTTATTATTAGGGACCGGATTTTTATGTAATATCAAGGTGTGAAATATGTACATATTTATGTAAGAAAAATATGCTGAATATGTACCGAAATATGTAAAATCATGGAAATATTTAATATCAATATCTGGCAGGTATAGGATAGATAAGACTCTCCAGTTGTGATTTCATAGAGCACCCAATCTTTTACCGTACACTTGACACATTACCATTTTTCCATCTGTAGTGAAAGCTTCGTCCATCGCAATCCATGATTTTATTTTTGTCGTTAGGGTTGAAGATACAGGGGTCATTTTAGTTAGTTAAAAGCAGTAGATAAACTCACTTGTACTGCAAGTACTGTTTCGCTTTACTGGATTAGGAGAAAATAAGAGATGTGGGACACATACATTTTAGCTGCTCCCAGTAAGAAACGAAGTACCTACTAAAACCTCAAACTATAGATATTTACAAACTGTTGTTTGAAAAGTGACATTCCTGTCTGATTCAGAAGGGTAGGATTATTCCAGCCGAGATCCATACTTTCTAATTCCTAGGAAAATCCCATTTCCGTCAAGCAATAACCTGAAAAGCTATTTATTTTAATCTTTCAACATATTTCCAGTTTGTTCCTTTACTCCAGCTTCTTTTCAAAAGTCGGCTACTTTATTGCGGCTGATGTTAGACTTGACACGGGTTTTCCTGGAAGGATTAGAAAGAGGGTGGATAAGGTTGCAAATTGCATGGGAACGGCTTGTTAAGACGTGTGCAGAACAATTATATAGTTCGAGACAAATCATGTCGTCCTCGTCCCACTCCATCGCATGAAGGCAGCGCTGCTTTCTGAGTGATATTTACAATACAAGGTAGTTGTATGAGAAAGGTTGTCTTTTGTTCACTCATATTTACAGTGGGCGGTATGGGGTGAGTGCCTCTACTACTTCCTTGGAACTAAGGACGTTATGTTTCGTCCCGAAATATATCCCTTCTTGGGTAGGTAAAAAGGTTTTTTAAATCTGTGTATTTCAAATTGTAAACTTCCCCAGCAGAAGTTTTTTTTTTTATTTAGAGAAGTAGAAATGAATAAAACCCCTAAATATGTAGATTTATGTAATACCAAGCCATAATATGTAATGTGGGGTAAATGTGTAAAAATATGTAGTATCAAATTTTAATATATTAATGGTAATTACAAGATTCTCAAAGATTTGTTATTTATATACGGTTATGTTAAAATGAATATAATATGTAATTACATAAAAATCCGGTCCCTACTTATTATATTCGCAGGTACCCTCCATATCTGGAGGCCGTCTCTTCTATCCGTAACCTGAGGACGCGCCATGCCTTGGTGATAGGGACAGCGCTTAGAACCGGTTTATATTCGACCGGTCGCAGATCAACCGGTGAGGTTGGATATTCGTTCGAATATCCGGCCTTGAAGCGGTTGCGCCTGGCTAGGCAGAACCACAGATATATACGACAGAATACCAAGCGCATTTCATCACACAGGAACTCTGATGACATTTTGTAACTACATAAATGTAGTAACAATTGAAAAAAAAAATTACTTTCCCTAATTTAAAAAAAAAATGTTAGCTTGAAATTCTTAGGAAAATATTTGGGGCTAAGAGGGCTGAAGTTACAGGAGAATGGAGAAAGTTACACAACGCAGAATTGCATGCATTGTATTCTTCACCCAACATAATTAGGAACATTAAATCCAGACGTTTGAGATGGATAGGGCATGTAGCACGTATGGGCGAATCCAGAAATGCATATAGAGTGTTAGTTGGGAGGCCGGAGGGAAAATACGTTTGGAGAGACTAGATGGGAGGATAATATTAAAATAGGTTTGAGGGAAGTGGGATATGATGATAGAGACTGGATTAATCTTGCACAGGATAGGGACCGATGGCGGGCTTATATGAGGGCGGCAATGAACCCCTCGGGTTCCTTGAAAACCATAAGTAAGTTAGCTTGAAATAGGATTATAATTGGTGGACACTTTGGTACATTTATCTTCATAACTAATATATAAATCAACTAATGGACACCGGTAACGACAAAGAAAATAAGCGTAATGCATAGATGAAATCTGACGTAAACAAATACAAGAATAAAGTAAACTACAGTTACTCACAAAATAGAAGAGCAGATATGTACACACTTACTATTGTAACGTTCATACTTTAAACTCAAAATACATAGGCTCTGAAAGAGTAGTTAAATAGCCTATGTCTTTTAATTATTCTAAGTGGATGTATTATTATTTCTCTAATAAATCGTTTTTAGGGAGATAAAATATTAACAAAAATAAAAGCACTCTTAAGTCTAATGATTATAGCTTCATGATGCGTGCTGTTGCATTACCTGGATTGAAGAATGAATGAATGAATGAATGAATGAATGAATGAATGAATGAATGAATGAATGGGAAGAGAGGAGGAAATATCAGTTGAAAGGTACACGATAATCGCGGCCTTGCAACGATTCTTGGAACTCCTGGATGGCCCAGTATTATCTATCGTTCATGATCCAAAGCCGTCCACCCGAGTGAGACTCGGACATTCGTGAAACCGAAAACTGGACCATTCCGCGAGACGCAAGAGCTTCGCATACTGTCTATAGCGCCAGGCGTTGAGTAGCAATATGTCTTTTCTGTCTTTCGTAACCGGTTATGCACGAATCTAATAGGGACGCACAATACATGGACAGTTGCACATAAGGAAAGAAATTAAATGCTGATACTTGTGGCCCATCACTATTTAGGAACAAAAGCCTAGAAATTCTTCTAGAAGAATATTTTATTTATTTATTTTATTAGGTTATTTTACGACGCTGTATCAACCTCTCAGGTTATTTAGCGTCTGAATAAGATGAAGGTGATAATGACGGTGAGATGAGTCCGGGGTCCAGCACCGAAAGTTATCCAGCATTTGCTCATATTGGGTTGAGGGAAAAACCCCGGAAAAAACCTCAACCAGGTTACTTGCCCCGACCGGGATTCGAACCCGGGCCACCTGGTTTCGCGGACAGACGTCTAGAAGAATATTCCTTTTCGTAGTGCAGATATCATTCATTACAGTAATGTTCATTCACATTCTCTAGTTGAAATTGGAATAGAATATATAATATTCAACTGGACTCTGATCGACGTTCTGGTTGATATGTATTTCTACAGACCCGTTATTATCAATGACCCCAGAAAACAGGGGCCGGCTGCGCTCTGCATAGTTTTCGGCGCGCGTAACCGTTTCTCCCGCGCAATCGAGCCTCCAGTAGCCATATGGCATTCAGTGCGCTTAGAAGTGGTGTTATGTGACTCTCAATTCTTCAAGTGTACAATGTTAGTGTATAAAGTTTAGTGATTATTGTGTATTTAGGTAATGCCTAGCAGCAAATTCTTATTGCGTGAATGTAAGTATATGCACAATACGTACATAAAAGACAGAAGGCCGTAGGCTATGTGAAAACGAGACGAAAATTTCCAAACAGACCTGTGCCTTCTGCCAAAACAATTAGACGACTCGCTAAAAGATTTAAAGAAACAGGCTCAGTGAAGAATCGAAAATCAAGCAGAAAACGCAGTGTTCTTACAGAAGAAAAATTAGATAAGATTGGTAAAAGATTAGAACATACCCCTCAAAAATCTCTAAGGCGTTTAGCACAGGAAACTAGAATTCTCAGTCCTCTGCAAGAAATGCAATAAAATTATTGAAAGTGGACTCCACGAAGCCCAGATCTAACACCCTGTGAATTTTATTTATGGGGAACACTAAAAGGTAGGGTTTATTGGAAAAATCCTCATTCTATAGATGTACTAAAAGGCTTTATACGAGAAAAAGTCGAAGCTATCAACGATGTGGAACTTCAGAGTGTTGTTCATTCGTTCATCAGAAGATGTCAGTTGTGTGTGGCGGCAAATGGGGGTCATTTTGAGCAACGACTGTGAGCATGGTAATTCCAAATTGTTGAACATTTATTGTTATACTAGGGACAGAAGAAATCGGCGTGTCTGGCGAACCCCTACTTCTCTACCCCTACTCCTACACCCCTCAGAACCTGCTTGGTGTATGGTCCTGTCCCCAATAACTCCATTGATACTTTTTCACTGCAGGAAAACTTAGAAAATAAATAAAATAATAACGTGATTTGTAGTAATTACAAATAGGGCCTACGTTCTTTACTCAATATTAACATTATAATATTTTGCAAGTTAAGTCATTTCATAAATGTAATAAAGTGTAATGTAAACCTAATATAAATCAAATATTTAGCATTACACAAATACTTTGTATTTATGTATTTTCAGAATGTTGTGTTGAAATAGTAAACACTAAATAATGTTCATGCAGTATACTTACCAACTTTATAAATCACGATAAAATTAAACATTGAAGTACAGAATATTAATGTATGTTTACTGGTTGTGGAATATGTATATTATTATAACATGAACGAGTTTCATAATGAAAGCACACTTACGAATGGCTTAGCTTAATAAAATAAATAACATAATAAGTATGACACAAAAAATCGTTTTATAAATTGGGCACTCAGCACTATTCTGATTCTATGCGGTGAGTTTCATTCAGTCTTGTTTATGCGTCTGTATTATTGAAGTCCATCAACAATTCAATACAAGAAGTGTTGAAATAACATATTTATATTCAAAGAAAAAAGTCGATAAAATAGTCGCCAGTCACAGTTATATCTACTCAAGTTAATGTATTATTGACAAGTTATTAAATAATATTTCATTTTATGATCCTAATAACATTTTATTCCCAAACGTAATGTATTTTACCTAATTATAATTAACATTGGAGCTCCTAAAAAATTTAGCAGTCAAGAACATGTAGTAGACTACAATATAATACTCCATTTGACAGAGATATAATTAGCATATCAATTAAGAAATTTACCTTATTCTGTGAACAATTTCTAAAAAAATTAAATTAACTTAATAATGGTCTTCAACAATCTAAATAATGAAACAGTTTTCCATTGTTAATGTCTTAAATAAGCAACTTAATATAGCATAAAATAAAATGTTACAATATCTAAAAAAAATATTAATTTAAATGTAAAATTCCATATTATCTACATCTGTCCGTGTATTCTTTAAATAAATATATGTAAAATTAGGCTCCATAGGATGATTGTTTTACTACTATTCGTCTCCCTTTTGCATAAATTCTCTGGACCTATCGTAAAGAAGCGCCACTGGCCTTTGACAGTGGCTGTCTGCATTGATGATAGGACATTTTTTAATGCCCTCACAGTTCTTTCAAGAAACAGTGAAGTTGATAAACACCACCTTTAGTAAGGCTTCTGATATCAGGGCCCGATTGAGACATGATAGCGATTAGAGTACTCGGATGATTAGTAGCTGTTTAAAAATACTGTTTATTATGAGATATATTATATTTACGAACAAACTGTAGCACAGTAGTATCACAAACAAGCACTTGTCAATAACTAACATTCGAACGGAGCGACAGAAAGATTTCTTTGTTCAGGTCATAAACCGCTAGAGAAAGTGTGGAGTGAGTTGTTTCCGTACCAAACCAAAAACCGCCTATTGATTCTGCCTGTACTATAGTAGGTACAGTTACACTGGAGAAGCGCCGGAGAAATGGTTACGCGCTCGGCGGAAACCACGCCGCAGTTTTTTGGGACCATTGATAATAATAATGGCTCTGTATTATCAGACAGCAGCTCTCACTTGACGATGTATGTCAGAGGAAGAACAATTGTTTGTATACATCTGAAGTAATATGCAGCGATGTATGCAATGGAGGGGGAAAGGAACTGGCCACCATATCCCATTTATCTTCTGACTTAGTTGCCTCATGAGTGATGCCTTATTGGTGTCAGTTATGAGGTTCAAACCTGTCTTCAGACAGTTGACTGCACCAACAACAGTGCATAACAAACTACAAAGCTCTGGTGGTTTCATGTTGATGTCAGTAATTTTCTGAAGGCCTGAATGTAATTTCGCGTGTCTTCAAGATGGAAATGGTTCACACAAATTTGAGATGCTTATGTCACTACTATATCTGTTTGTATTTACAACAGTTTCTCGTTTTTCTGCCTGTCTTCCATTTCTGTATCACCAATCTCTTAGGTTGTAAATGTAAGTAGGATGCTTGTGTGGGATTGATAATAAGCCTCTATTTGAGAATTTCTGCCAGGCTTCTGTAAAATTGACCAGGATTTATTCCAACTGTCTTTGTGCACTGACTTCACTGTCTGGTATTGGAAGCGGCCCACCTAATAGATGATATCTTCCTAACTTTACTGAACTTTTCACTCAACTCAATTGCAGCCATGAAGTTTTATTTGTTTTTTTTTTTTTTTTAGGATATACTGCATACAAAGTATAATTTGTTATTGACATATTAAAATAGTTGAGGCCCTGTATTTCATTCCTTGTATCATAGATTGCTAGTTCTGACCTTTAGTTAGCACAATGCCTTACAGTGAAATTGTGGAAAAGTTTCTGTAACACCGTTTTTCCTTCTCAAAATAACAGATGCTCCATCACATGCAAATCCAGCTATATTTTTAAGAGAAACTTAATCAGAACCACAGAAAATCAGATTCTGCATTAGGCCTATAGCATCTTTGATCGAACTGCTAATTGTGTCATTAAGGTCTGTTATGTCCCAAAAGAAATAATGAACAGGTATACTTTTTGACATTACACATTTTAAACATGACCTGTTCGGACTTATTGCTGATAGTCGTTGATTCGTCTACCATGAATCTGAATTTAATATTGTTTGAAATTATAAGCTTGGCTATTCTAATTCTCATTTCTGTAGATGTGATCCAATATATTAGTGCGGCTAAGTTTGGAGTGTAAAACTCTGTCCAAGTGTGATCCATTTAACTGCTGAACTTCACTGCTGCAAAACCAGTGAATGGTCTACCAAATTTTCAAATTTTATATGCTAATCTAAACTCTAGTAGTTGTTTCATATTGCAACGTATTCATCTTGTCTACTCCAGTTTCTATAGACTTCTTATTAGTATGACTCTTAATCTGTTCTGATATTGTATGAGTAGTAATGCTTTTATGTTCATGTACCTGTATCCACAGATCATTCTGCGTTTTTCCTTAGTGTTTCCGAAACCTCTAACGTCACAATTGACCCACTCTTTAGCTGATTTTAAGCAAATACCTTTGGATGGACCTATGTCTCTTTGTGTTCTGAGAAATTTTGTATATCTGATATCTGTCACTATCACTTTTTTCATCGTGAACATTACGTTCTTTTTCTTTTCTTTTTGAAATTCTCAACCATTTAAGCAAACTCATAACGCACAAATCGAGACTTTAATGTCAACCATCAGTAGTTCAACAGTTTCGATGTTTCAATCACTACCTCTAAACTCAAGGTTCATGAACGCACGAAAAGTAACAATATTTCCCTCATCTACCAAACTGCTAGCATTACGCCTGAGCGAGTTTTAAAATTAGCGAATCATTGCTGGAGAATTCTTGAAGTGCCTCATCATAAGATTAGAGTTATGCGAAGGCATCCGTGCAAGTTTTGAAATTAGCGAATCAGTGTAGCAGATTTCTTGAAGCGCCATGCAATGAAGTTAGTGATATTACCTACCTATAGAAATATGGTGGCATGCAAGCTAGAAACTAACAAATCATACTACTCCTTAAGTGCCAGATCCGAGTTTTCGACAAAAGAGCGAATGGACACGCTTTTAAGCAAAGGATATGAGATGTCAGCCGCTACTTTTATGCTAGATATCAAAATAAAAATGTTTTTTTAAATAGGTAACATCCTCCGTTTCAAAGTCTTATATCAAAGACTAGTTAAACACAATAATTATATTTTCGAGTCAATATTTTTTGTCGTACGGTAACAGCGAGTTTTTATTTTAGATGTTACCGTACCGGTCTAACTACAGCGCTGCATTTAGGCATACAAATTATGTTTTAAATATTAAAATAGGCTCTAAATAGGCACATTAGAAGAGGACAGCAATGTTAGAGTTAAGATATTGAAAACTTAATTCATGTGTCTAAATAGCCTAGGCATGTAAATTTGGTTTCATTATAGGTACTTTAGAAGAGGGTAATAGTGTTGGAATTAAAATATAGGAAGCCAACCTAAATTTAATTATATAAATATCCTTTGGTTAAGCCAAGAAAAAGTTCTGGCCAGGTATTATGAACTGCGTGAATATTTATCAGAATTCATAATAGAAAAATGTAGACAGTCCAGAACTAGTTGACTGTACAAGGATCGAGGAACTTAATTTTCTCAAGGATATATTCGAGCATCTGAACGTTTTGAATTTGAGATCGCAAGGAAAGAATCAATTAATTTGTGTCGAAAGATATTGTTAAAAGCTTTCAGATGATGATTTCATTGTAGATGTCACAGATCTCACAGCACAATTTTTATAATTTCAACGCCTTCAGTCATTGAACTCCTGTTCAACAGTGTAAAATACTGCAATGTTTTAAAAAATCTCTGGGAAGAGTTCCATGGACGATTTAAAGAT
The DNA here is from genome assembly GCF_040183065.1 of Periplaneta americana. Classification (NCBI taxonomy): domain Eukaryota; kingdom Metazoa; phylum Arthropoda; class Insecta; order Blattodea; family Blattidae; genus Periplaneta; species Periplaneta americana. The sequence continues at coordinate 75,649,731 of NC_091119.1, forward strand.
ATTGACCTGCCCCAGCCCAAGTTGGAGTTGTTTTATGATCCTTACTCATCGAACCCAGAAAATATACCAACACAGTTACAATTGAATATCTGAATTGACAAACATTCCAAGTCCAAAATTTACCGAATTCGACTTTTTATCTAACAAGTTGTGTTTTACATAGGCTATCGTTCTGTAAAAAAGAAATTCCTAAGTCCGATTCTAAGCCTGTGTTTTTGGATCATACAAATATTTATTTCGATACTCATAATGCAAGCCTATATAGTTTCTTTGCGATTTTGAAAAATTTATTTGAATGGACTTGGAATTTTAGTCAATTCAGATCTTCGATTAGAAATTATTATGCTGCAGGAAACAACATTTCACCGGACACAAGAAGGCTGGTATCGGAAAAAATCAGAAAAATCACTTCTGAATTACGCGAGAAGTCAGGAATTTAAAGTTGTTTCTAGAAGTGTAATGATGCTGATATAAGTAGTACATGATTATGTAACAGTTAATAACAATATTATAGGCCTTGTTATGTAGAACTAATTAAGTTAAAAAAAAAACTATGTTTATTATTTGTTATATCCTACTATTTTATAATTAATTGAATTTATTAGAAACGTACATGCTGAAAAACATGCTTTTATTTCTTGTTTTCTTGTATGAGCGTAACACATTATCTATTACTGAAGTGCTGTTTAATTCATCTTGCAGTGGTAGGCAAGTAGAGTTCATTTTGCTCATCCCTTCTTTTTCACCGCTACTGCTTGCAGAATAGATTCATTGGAACGCGTGAGCGCTTGGTAGCACTTAAGAGTCTTTCACGTGCTCTGACCTTGACATCCCTGCTATAATGGATAGGTTATTTTTTACAAAAAAAAAAGCCGCCCTAAATAAGGGTTCGAATAGATCGGCCTACTAATCAATTCATAAAGAATAATCATTAAAACCATTTGAGTGACAAATTGAAAGGAAAAAGAAAACATTATGATAAATGATACGAAAACATAGAAAATCATTTACAATAAAAGTTTGTTGGGTACAAATGATTACATAATAATTGAAAATAAAAGTACCGGTATCTAAATTTTAAAGAAATCGTTTAAAAATAATACATTGCAGTATAAGTTGTAAGGTAAGACTGTTAGCAGAATATTACTTTTATTTGTTCAGACATGTATTATTCTAAATTATAGACGCAAAATTATATCCTTATTTTAAATTAATGTTAAGAATAATTATTAGTAAATTAATCTTGATTGCCTCCCTTGTTTCGGAAATCACGCTACGCCACTGAGCGTATTACAGAAAACATTCTCGTGATAGACAAAAATTGTTGCGCAAATCAAGATTTCAGGTATAACTCCCTGTAAAGTTGATTTGAATAATTTCGAGGGAAAAATTGTTCCGGAGCCGGGTATCGAACCCGGGACCTTTGGTTTAACGTACCAACGCTCTACCACTCTAACGAACAGTGACGTTAACAGAAAACCACAATTTAAGTCACACGGAGTTAGTGTGCACTCGAAGTTGGTTGCTTGACGGTTGTCAGCCCACTTTGAGGTCTGTGGATATAGAGGGAAAAATTGGATCGGTGTCGGTTAGAGTTCCCGGGTAGCTCAGTGGTAGAGCGTTGGTACGTTAAACCAAAGGTCCCGGGTTCGATACCCGGCTCCGGAACAATTTTTCCCTCGAAATTATTAAAAAATTGTTGCATTTGGAAACATGTGTGAAACAGCTAGCGATTGATTTTTTTAGGAAGGAAATACGCTAATTTGTCACAAGAAGAGCTCTTTGCAAAACAGAAATTATTTTTTTTAATAATTGATTTAATTTTGATTAAAATTGAATCATGATATTGACCAACTTTAATTTAGTTCTCTTGTTATAATTTAAATGTATTGAATAATAATCAACGGTCTTTGCTATGAATTCTCTGTCCTTTGTGCGAAATTATTTCCCAAATTAATTTAAAGAACTTGAACTTCTCTACACAGACGATCAATACCAAAGTAAAGTTCCTCCGACACAAACACAGAAAGTTGTTAGAGAAATTGCATTAGAGTACAGTTTCTTCTCCCTAGTTGCGACTATGCCATCGACGTGTGTTTCTGAAAAGTGAAGTTTTCTACACTAAATCGTTAAAGACTTAGCTCCGCAATTCCTTGAGACAAGAACGATTATCTTCCCTACTGAATATATCCACACACAAGGATTTGCTACACAAGTTCATGGTAAAGTAGTAATTGCGTGACATCGCTGTAAAATTCGCCCAATATAGGCTATATTCCTTATGTTTATTTACAGCTTCATTTGTATTTTAAGTTACGAGTCGCCACTGATGTTAACTACAATAACAATTTGTAAATCACTGTAGAAGTGTTTCATTCTATTATTATTATTGATGAAAGTGATTTTATAGATATATTTATTAGGAGGCTTGCAGAAAGTGGTTATTTTCCGCACTCACTGCAGGAAACCTTACTTTCAGTGCCACTTTTCTTGTTGGAAATGTTGTCTTTCATCAGGTTCGTAAAAAAGATCTTAATGTTACTGAGCTGAAGGAGTGTTTTCTAATCTAAGCCTTAGTTCTAAACAATGACGTTATATACTTACCGTTCTAATCTACCCTCCCATGCAGTGCCAGATTAAGCTAGTGCAAGACCTGTAGCATAATATGATATACAGGCCCCAAATTTATAAAACTGCACGTAAATATTAAGATATAGATCTAAGTCATTTAATTGATCAGTAAAGTAATTCAATATTTATTTGTTATTCAGAGGCTGTTCTAGCCTGGCGTTATTTTGACAAAGAAAAAGTACAGTATCTGGGTGTGATGAAAATGAAGTACCGTAAACCAGGGTTACTTTGACTCACTGAAATACATTTTTAAATGTTCTTTTGCTGGTTTCTTGTAAAAATTTCTGAGATAAAGCTCCAAATTTCATATGCGAATACGGGAACATTTCCTAAAAGCATTTCAACAATCATAATAGTCACTGATAACAGTACATGTGATGAAACTTCGTTCAAAGCTGTGGGCCATAGTTACCTGACACATAGGGTTACTTTGACCCACCTATGTTTTCTCTTATATGACTATAGTAAAATTAAACTGGGCCAATGTAATACAGCACTTGGGAAATTGAACTACAAACTGGCAATAATACCTTTAAAAATAAGTATGTCTGAAACATGAAATATATTTATTTTGAGACAAATATTTAAAATTTTCCAATGTTTTATGCTACAAATTCTTGTTTACAGATAATGTTTACAATACAATGTCTAAAATGGTATGGCAATAGGTACACAGAGATACATTATATTGATAAAGCTGAAAAACAAAATAAACAAAACAAAACTACATATCTTTTATATTCAATTGACGCTTTGAAGACTGAGAAAACTCCTATTCAATTGTTTGAGGGGGGGGGGTATTTTCTTTTCCACTGGTAAAATAAAATTCTCTTGTGTTGGGTCCATATCCAATACCGACCAATAGGACTTGCATACATATAGTCAGCATAAATTTCATTTTCTTCCATTTTCGTGATAACAGCTGTATGTAATTGACTTTTTCAAGTTACACAAAGTTTCCAATAACCAATCACTGAGTATTTTAATTTCAATGGCCTGACATGGCCTGCAAACAGTTACAATGGAAGAAAATTTAGCTCTAGGGATTACTTTGGCCTTGACCAATGTAGCCCCTATCCACGTGAATAGATGCTATATATTTTTAGATAGAAAATACTGTCAAGGGATTTTACAATAATCAAATATTGTTTACATATCTTATAAGCCAATACTTCGAGCTTACAAAAAATACACTTACTTGATTTTTTCAGTCACCGGTATCGGCTGAGAAGAAGAAAGCTTACACAATATTAATTTACTACTTCTACGACAACAAACGCCATGAACATCACAAGTGTCCAACAAAGGCCGTTATGGACAATCCTGATAGCGGGAGTTATTCTTAAAATATCTCACTATCGTATGGTGCGTAGAAATGAATGATGTGGATGAAACTCGCAGTACACCAAAATTTTAAAACTTTTTGTCATATGTGGGACAAAGTAACACGCGTTGGGCCAATCTTACCCTGGTTTACGGTAGTGAAAAAAAAAATGTTTTTTTTTTTTATTATCTTAAGAGAATCTTGCATGAGACATTAAATAATCAACATTAAAATATATATCCCTCCCGAGTTTATAACCTCTAGAACCGCCACTGTTATTATTTACATGTACTGTATCAATACCAGATATCAAAAGAAATAAAAATACAATTTAAAAGTTAACTTTTCGAGAATTGGCACAAGAAAATTTGTAGATATTGAAAATAACTATTTCACGCAGAAGTTCATGTTCAATGCTCGTTAGAATGGGATTGTTCAATCTGACTTTACCAATGGTGCTCCTTATTTTATTGTTAATCCTTTTCAGTTTTGAAAATTAGCGTTCTCCATTACATTGAATTTCAGGAAATAAAAAGGTAGGACTACAATTTTCCAAATGGCAAGCAACAACTTCAACAATTTATGTTACAGGAACTGAGTAGTGATAGCAGCAAAGCCTAGTGAACAGTCACAAATTTATATGATTGTTGTGATCAATGGAGCGTAATCTTAACTAGGAATAAGTGTTCTGATAATTATCTGTTTGATGCTTGTTGAAATTCATTTCAGTTGGGATATTACAGATTAAACCTCACAGTCTAATCCTATTTGTATGTTCCTCAACTTGTACTCTTTCTACAAACCAATGAGGACACAACGCCTGCACAAGACACAGCAAGGAGTTGACACGAACACGGAACCCACAAAATGGTAGTACCATTCAGCGTACCGTTCTCTCGACATTTAAACAACATTGTTGTCTTGTCAGAATACACTGGGATGACATTTTCAACAGACAACTTATAAGCAAATTTTCAATTTGTTTATCTAATTTTTTATTTCCTATTTGGGCCCTGTGAAGCGCAGGGCTCGTAGCATACTGATGTAATCCGGTACTGCTTCTACGGCCTTCCATATAATCTTGGACTGTCATAAATCAGAATTTCTAATGACATGTCATGTTTTGCTGGTATGATTATTTATTATTATGTATAACAAACTGCGCAGCTCGTTATTTTAGCTGTGCGGGGACTTATACAAGAAGTAGCGCTAACGAGAGAAAGTAGTTTCACGCTGGCTTTCACTTTGCCAGTCTTTCATTAAACGAGGAAACTTGTTCTCATAAGGGAACCGTCCCAGTCGTGTAGCTTGAATTTAATGAAAATGGATATTTAAGTAATTTTCGTTCGTTAAGAAACGTGGTGATAGTCGTTCGTTTAGTTTTTTCCTCGTTTACGAAATACTGACAAAAATCGTTGTTACTTATACCGCTTCTTGCGCGCTCTCGGATACTCATAGTTCAGTGACACCGTATCACAGCTCTCGCATTAATGCTCTAGTGAATTTATTTTCTCTTAACCCACATTAATAAAGTAGTAGTGCAATCCATGGCATCTTCCCCTCATTCGCACACAGTCCAAATCCATAGGTACGCAGGTGGAAGTCCTGGAACACACACTGTACATACTATGCTTTCAAGAACCGAAAGGGAAATTTGACTTCAATTAAAACAATGTGTAGACAATGATAAGCCATTTAATGTCATGGTCGATGCAAGTAGTTCGGTAAACTGACAAAAATCACGTGAGAAGATAGTTAAGAGATGTATATCTCCCAGATGTTAAGAAAGACTCACTACTGCTTTTGGATTCCTGGAGTGATCAGATAGATGACATATTTAGTTTTGAAGGAGTAAACTATATTTTTTGTTCACACCTGTGAAGTAAGGGTCAGCGCGTCTGACCGCGAAACCAGGTGACCCGGATTTGAATACCGGTCGGGGCAAGTTACCTGGTTGAGGTATTTTCGGGGATTTTCCCTCAACTCAGTACGAGCAAATGCTGGGTAACTTTCGGTGCTGGCTCCGTTTCACTAGCATTATCACCTTCATTTCATTCAGACGCTAAATAACCTGAGATGTTGATACAGCGTCGTAAAATAACCCAATTAAAAAACAATACTTTACATGGTAAAACACAAATTATCCCCTCAAAAGCTACAAGATTTTTTCAACTCTTGGATGTGTATTTATTTAGGCAGTATAAAATTGTAATTCGAAGGCTAGAAGAGTATTTCAGACATAAAATTATCTGTGAAAACATTCCAGACACATTGCACGATTGGGGCTTCATATTGATATTTCACTCTGTTGTGTATCAACAGTTTCATTTACTTGTCCTCAAAGACATGCTAATATGTGTGGCAGAGGTCTGGATATGTGACAGAGAAACATGTGAGAAAGTTCGATAATGTTCTTGCAACAATGTTGGATGTTGGAAACTGTGTATTTATGTATGTATGTATGTATGTATGTATGTATGTATGTATGTATGTATGTATGTATGTGTGTATGTATGTATGTGTTACAGAAGAGTGTGAAAAAATTGCCTATATAAAATGTTTGTACTTTTCAATGGCTCTTTGTTCCCACCACTTCATTTGAAATCCCACTATCATACTTAAGGTGAATCACAGTCAATGCATATTTTAAATTCAAATTGAATTTGTATTTCAGCAAGAGTAGTCTATTAATCCGAGTTAAGTGAAAAAGAAAATAGACTAGAGCATTAATGCGGGAGCTGTGATACGGTGTCGCGGAGCTATGAGGATCCAAGTGCGCGAAAAAAGCTGTATAAGTAGCATCGATTTTCAAGTCTTTATATTTCATAAACGATGAAAAAGCGAAACGAACGACTATCACCACGTTATTTAACGAACGAAAATTAGCTTAAATAAGTATTTTCATTAAATTCAAGCTACACGACCTGGGACGGTTCCCTTGTCAGTCTTACACAAACAAAAACATTTTACATCTTGATTGCACAACTATTAACACTGTATCACTTCAGAATATGTATGATAAGACTTTCCTGTGTTAAATTTCAACAAGCTGCATTCCGAACAATAGTACACAGACTACTCAACATACCAATGAACCAACAAGATTACAACGAAGAGCTAAACACAATCAAATACATAGCACAAGAAAACGGATACAACCTTAACATAAAATACAACATAATACGTAAGACGAAACATAATCACAAAAGACATAAGAATACAACACAAACACAAGAGCACAAAAAATACATCACAATAACATACGAAAACAAAAACACACACAAAATTGCAACCTCATTCAAGAAATTAAATTACAACATCGCATACAGAACAAATAACACTCTACAAAAACATCTCAACACATAGACAACACAAACCAACAAATACAACCACACAGGCGTATACAAACTCAAATGTAACACCTGCAAAAACAGGCAGGCAGATCATTTCAAACACGTTACAAAGAACACATCACAGCTATAACAAAATTACAAAACACCTCCACATATGCAGAACACATCACAAATGCTAACCACACCCACAGAGACATCAACACAGACATGGAAATTTTACACCAACCAAAAAGCCAGAAACTAAACACACTAGAACAATATGAAATATACAGACACACGAAAACACATCCCAACGAAATTCTCAACACACAACTCAACTTCAAAACACACACACACACTCTTTGACTCTACACTATACCACATGAACGCACCCTCACAGGAAACAGAACAAGAGGCGCCAAGACCAACAACGACCAGTTCTGAAGATGACCCATAAATAGGTCGAAACATGTAAACGAGGTACGTTTAAATTTAACACAGGAAAGTCTTACCATACATATTCCGAAAAAACATTTTGTTTAATATATATATATATATATATATATAGTCACTGCGAAAAATAAATATTTATCCTAAATACTTTCTCTGTAAATCATTGCTTCTAATGTACTCAGGTATAATATGGAATATGATATTATGGAATTGCTTATCTCATTCTTTACAATAGTAATATCTGTTTATTACCGTCATAACTCATAGTAATGTTCGATGAGGACTAAATATTTTTTATCGTAAATGGACAATTGACAAATGGTTTTCAAGGTATTAAATATATGAGAATTCCAGTGCCTGACAAATAAAATTACCTCGCCATGAGCTTGTGCATTTAGTGCTTGTTTAACAATCTGTGGCTTGTTGTGATAATTTGGGCTGGGTAAGCTTGTGTGTGTGTGTGTGTGTGTTTTAGAACTTTATTGATTTTCTGCATGCTGCATTACAATATAGTAAGAGTACATACACTTTTGTTTCCGTTTTCATTTAATTACAAAATAACATTTACTAGCCTTTAAGGTAGGCCTATTTCCTATGCAAAAATTTGTAGCTGCCAAAGTTTATATCATTTACAGATAGAAATTGTGTTAAGCATTTCTAAATTACATTTTATATATTTACAAGCATAATTTTCGGTGTTTGTATATGTGCGCGCGCGCGTGTTTTTTTTTTTTTTTTTTTTTTTTTTCTTTCCAATTCACTATTTTCTGCCCTACAACTTTAGAACGAGCCTAACTCTGTTCTGCCGTTATCCGTTTTTAATTTATATAATTACGTAACTCACGAATCTTCCAAATATACAAATTTAACAACTAATAATTTTTCAGGTATCCGCGACTTTTACCGCGCATGCGCATGTGGAAAGAACATTAGCAAAGACTTCATATCGAGTATGTGCTGTTGGCTCATTAGTACAGACCGTCTACGAAACATATTAATCTGTTCTACGAAACAAAAGTTACCCTGTTCGGTTCCCGCTTATTGCTTGATTTTTTTTTTTTTTTTTTTTTTTAAGTTTGTGCTTTTACGTGATATTAATTTAATCCACTATCACTGTCGTAACATTTTGCTCAAACTGCGTCTTATTAATATGGCAATTTACTAACCTAACCAAAACTGCTACCTATTTTTTATGGTGCATTTGTTGTTAGCAATCAATAGTTTGTGTTTACGTTCGACGAGATTTTAACATCAATAAAAGGACTTTGTGCTATTGCAGTGCATCGCTGTAGAACAATAACATACACTTAAATGGTAATATAATCAAGTAAAGACGAGAAATTATTACTTCGAAGAGACAATGTTAATTTTACTGCAATAGCTTTGATAAGGCTTTCCTTATCGAATGATTCTGTCTGTACCTCGTGGTGTATTGGCTGTGATACGCGTTTTCGATGTTAAAACCCCATGAGGGTGAAAGATGTTAATGAGCTATTGTTGTCTTTCATTCATAAAGTTACAAAAATTGTTCTAAGAATTCAGTAGGGTAAACCTTGGTAAATTCGTGGCAGTGGTTATTTCGTGATATTTTTTCCTGACTCTTTCGTGAACTAACCAATGGGAGATTGAAATTTCCGCCAAGGGATTGTATATGTTGTCCGTTTTCCAGAAACATACAGCTACGCTTTGTGTGACTATTATAGCTGCTTCAGTGAGCTTTTGTGTTTGGAGAAAGCAAGTTAGCGTCGATTTCTCAGGCGTGCAAATTTTGTGGATGTTTATAATTACATTACAGGCTTATTACTAAAGATAAACATATGATATTTGGTACAGTGATTTATTATATGTTAATGAAATTTTAGATACATCTGTAGTCGCCATATAGGCTTAGGTTTACTGATAGAAATCTGAGCTGTTTAGTGACATTTTATTGAGCGTTAAGCGTTACATTTTACGCTATTTAAAAAAAATTTATTACAATACGAATTTAGAAATCTGAAGATAAGATATGATAACAAAAAAGAAAAGGAGGGCGCAATGGGTTCAGTGTAGCTTGTGTTTGATTTGGTATCATGCTAACTGCCAAAGCACATATGAAAAACAAGATGATGTTTTCATGTGCGATGGATGCCAGAGCGACTCTGATGAAGATGAGAGTTTTTGCATTGTCATTATATGAGGGGCACTCTAAAATTAATGCACAATTTTTTTTTTCAATTTATTTTTTATTCTACACCTTTGCAATTTATGGAGGTTATAGATACATCCTTCCCGCTTGTGTTCAATTTTAATTTAAGTCGTTCCTGTGAGTGGCGCCATGATAGATTCCTTCAAGATGGCTGCTGTACTTTACATTCGTCAGAAGCAACATGCTGTTATCGAGTTCCTGTGATGTGAGAATGAGACAGTGGGAAACATTCACAAGAGGTTGAAAAGAATGTATGAAGATGCAGCTGTCGATCGCAGTACGGTTAGTTGGTGGGCAAGCAGATTATCTAGTGAAAGAGGGCACGCCAATATTCGGGATACTCATCGCAGCGGCGCACCCTGTACTGCACGAAATCCTGGCATTGTGGAGCGCGTTAATAACATGGTTGTGTCTGACAAACGAGTAACAGTGAAAGAATTGTCACTCCAAGTTGGAATAGGAGAAGCAAGTGTAAAATATTGAAAAGGTTAAAAAAGCTTTGTGCCAGGTGAGTTCCGAGGATGTTAACAAAAGTCCACAAAGAAACTCGCAAACAGTGTGCAGCGAACTTTTTGATCAGTATAAGAATGGTAGAGATGTTCCAAGAATATTGTGACAGGAGATGAAACATGGCTCCACCATTTTGAACTAGAGACAAAGAGGCAGACAATGAAGTGGCATCATGCAAATTCACCAAAGAAATAGAAATTCAAAACTGCACCTTCGGCAGGAAAGGTTATGGCTACTGTCTTTTTCGATTCAGAAGGACTCTTGCTTGTGGACATCATACCACACGGAACCACCATTAATTCTGACGCGTATCTGAGAACTCTCAAGAAACTTCAAGCTCGACCGAGTCGTGTTCGACCACATCGGAAGAAGCAGGATATTCTGCTATTGCACGACAACGCACGGCCACATGTCAGTCACAAGACCACAGACAAGATCAGAAAATTCGGATAGACAACACTGAAACACCCGCATTACAATCCTGATCTGGAACAATGCGATTACATCTCTTTGGTAAACTGAAGGATCCCTTCGCGGAACAAGGTTAGAAGAGGACTCCCTCGTGCACGCTGCTAAAGAGTGGCTCAGACGTGTTGGTCCAGACTTTTACCGTGCTGGTCTACAGACCCTCGTTCCTAGGTGGCGTAAGGCAGTTGAAAGGGACGGAGATTATGTGGAAAAGTGACATTTTATTCCTAAAGGATGTATCTACATTCTTTTAAAATAGCAAGGCTGTAGGATAAAAATGTAATTTTTAAATAAATGTTATGCATTGCATTTGGAGTTACCCTCGTAATATAGGCTATAGTTAAGTCCATTATAAAAGTGTTCACCTTTTCAGGGCAAAGAAGATCCCTTTTCAATTTCAGTTTTTATTTTGATTTCATTATTATTGTTTTGATGTGTATTTCTATGTTTTCTTGCTATGAATATTAGCCGGAATTACTATGTTTGAAGTCTTGTGATAATTTCATTTGACTTTAATGAATTTTTTTCCACAATTCTTCTACCTCTCACGAAATAATCAATGTAATATCACGAAATTACCAAGATTATCACGAAATAATCAACCTATTAGCTCAAGTTATAAAAGTGGTTTTGGGCAATTGCTCAAGAAAGTATCCAATCTTTTAAGTCTCCAGATTTGTACAGCAAATTATCGTAAATGGGAAAAAAAAAAAAAAAAAAAAAAAAAAAAAAAAACCGGAATAAGGAAATATTTACACATTTGCTTTTTGAATTAATTTTCATGAAATTATCATGAAATTACCAATGTTTACCCTAATTAAATTCACTTAACACTTTTATATATGCTACATTTTATTCTTATTTCTTTTACTATTCCAGTTCGCACCTGTGGAGTAACGGTTAGTACGTCTAGCCGCGAAACCAGGTGGCCCGGGTTCGATTCCCGGTCGGGGCAAGTTACCTGGTTGAGATTTTTCCCGTGGTTTTTCCTCAACCCAATATGAGCAAATGCTGGGTAACGTTCGGTGCTGGACCCCGGACTCATTTCACCGGCATTATCACCTTCATCTCATTCAGACGCTAAATAGCCTAAGATGTTGATATAGCGTCGTAAAATAACCTACTAAAATAAATTTAATGTTCCATCGTTTACGTTTTTTGTAACATTAACATTATGCAGTAATTCTGTTTGTGAAAAACACGAAAAAAGACTACGAGTTCCATTTAAATAAACAGAAATGTTAACTAGACTTTGTAAATTATTATTGAATTTATAACGATTTTATTTAACTTCAAGGTAAAATATTTTGTCCGGTATTGCTGTCCGTTCATAATAGTGCTATTCGCGAATAGAGAGATTGATCTCACTCAATAGTCTTAGAGGCTACTTGACCATTTTCCTAGAAAATCTGCACGTTACTGTTTCTTTGCAGATATAGGGAGGGTTGAAATAAAGTCGCTGTTTCTGTACATACAGATGCTACAGTCATAACCAGTTTGCAATTTCAAGCAGTTTAATGTGAATCGTGGTCTTGTGAACAATGGCAATCTTAATTGTACGTTTTATCTTATATTTATTGTAATGTCTTCTTTAATAGGTGGAAGAGGAAACTATATTCGTTCCGAAAATAAAGAGCTTAAAATGCTGGGTTCACGAGTATTTTCAGAAAGAATATGACGATACGAGGGTGTATGAAAGAACAATTAAAGCGACTGGAATTAGTGAAAAGTAGAATCCTTAAGGAGGAATAAACAGGCAAATTGAAAAGTCCAACGAAGAAACGGCCGTGGGATTGTTCTGAAAATAATATAGCTAATTTCGACAGGGATGCGTTAAGAGGGAATTAAAAAGAGCCAAGGAGAAGTTGTGTTTCCCTGCGTCTCGATCATCTCTCTGACGGATAATGAGAAGCATTGGTTTCCGCTATAAGAAGAATAATATGACACGGAAATAGTTAATGGAACGTCAAGACATAGTTGTGTTGTGTAATCAGTTTCTTTGTGTGGATAACGCAATACATGATACGTACATACACGAGTGTTCTATCAGGATTATGAAGTTTCTTTTGAAACGTTCGGTAGTTCTGTAGCCCTCTTGCAAAACTAACCTGCTACTGGATTACAAATCTGGCGAGACAACCCTCTCTATTCGTGAAACGCACTACAGTGAGTGGAATACATTGTGACAATGTTAGTCATACTATATGAAATTTTAAATTATTCTTTTGGTCTACGAAAGTGCTTCAATCTTATATTGTGCTTCCGCGAATGTTATAGATTGGTGTATCCCTTCCCACTCGACTACAAAGAGTCGGTAACAGCAGAAGCTATTGGTGTGTATATTGAATGGACACCCAAAAACAGTCCTTTCGGGGCTACATAATTTTCCCAAAATGTATTAAATAAATATACAGTAATTCTGAGTAACACACGTTCAAATTGCAAAGCTGTAATAGTACTAATAATAGATCCTAATAAAAAAAGAAAAGCAGTCAGGCCAAAGACCGAACTCAGAACATTTTCTTAGTAGGCTAACGAGCTATTCGATCAGCTATGAAGTAGATACGGAATGAACGCGTGTAACTTTGAGGTTGATTGGCATATACTATTACCTATTTTCAATCAACAAGCATTTATACGAGGGAGGTTCGAAAAGTAACGCACAATAATAAAAAAATCGTTTAATAGGTAAACAAAAAAAAAAAGACACAAATGAACTCGCATCTTTTAGCTACATTTTTACATAGGTACCAAGTTTCTCAACATATTTCTTCCATCGTGGTACCAGTTTCAGTAAATCCTGTTCATAGAAGTCCGTTCGGTTAGAGTATAGCCATCTGCAGCATGTTTCCACTCCATAGAGGCCTACTTTGTTTAGGGCGTGTAGCACAGTCTAATATATACAGTCACGAAGCTTGGGATGATTTTTTTGCAATTCTCGTGGTAGTTGCTAGCCGCTTGGAGGGCTGTGAGTATTAGGAGCAATAGACTGTGCCACAGTCATCGTGTTCTAATACAGGCCTTAAGGCAGACCATGTAACTCGCTTAACCCGATCACGAAGGGCGGCGTTTCAACCATATAAATTAGTTTGAATGTATAAACAGTAACATATGTTTCTCTAAAATGTAGTGTGATTCCATTAATAACATTTAAAACAATGATTATGAGACACTTCAGACAAATCACTTGCGAGTTAGGGTGTAATATTATTATGGTGTGAAAATTACGTTGTTCGTATGTGTAATACCTGCCTTTATTTCGATTAAATATTGCGAAATTCTTATACATTCATTTATGCACGATTAAATAATTTTCAGTTGCATTGCAGGGATATTTAGACATGCTGAAATTATAGGTTATGTTTATTGTGCCAGTTGCCCCTTTCTGTCTAAATTTAGTAATCTCCAATACCTTGCCATTCATACGGAAATTATAGATTGTGTTCACTATATTTAACTTATACATTCCTTAATTCACAATTATATATTATAATTAAGCATAATGTCATGTATGATATCCCGCACATTCAGTTTGTCTGTATTTTAATACTACAATTGAGTACTGAACTATTGTATTTATCTACTACTTAAGAGACGAGAGAGTTCAGAGTGGGTCATGAAACTAGTAAGTTTGTGTTCAATGGTGATATTATTATTTAAGTGCGTATAACTACATCCAGCAAAGTTCGTAAGTGAATTTAAACTTTATTTGTATTATTGACAGCTGAAGAAAGTGTGGAAATATTAGGAACATTTGTTTTACTCAAATAACATAATATTTAATAAGTTAAATACGAACAATTTGGTTATCTGAAACAGATGGTGTTTTGTTTTTATCATAAAACAAAAGAAGCCATTGTTGCATAGCCTTCAATATGCAATCACATCAACAAGACGAAGGCCAATTATCCTTCCCAAATCAAGGCCCTCCAATTAACTCTTCTACATCACGTTCCTTGTTACAGCCTTCAAAATTAGTCACAAAACGACAATACGAAGAAATAACTGAAAATAATTCTTCTAATTCTGATGAAAGTTTTTTCGCATCAACTAAAAAACAAACAATTTCAGCTTCTAAAATAAATTCTAAATATGTAGTCGATCTAACTACCGTCCACAACAAGTTCTCCCCTCTCGAGGAGATGGATGATGAAATTGATAATGTGACTCCAGCATCAACACAAGAATCAACCTCTACTAGGCCTACTCCCAAAATCAGAGTACCACCAATATTTCTTCACGAAGTAAATAATTACCAGCAGATAATATGTGACATAGATTCCATTGTTTCCAATGAGTATTCAACACAACAACAGAATAAAGTCTTAAAAATTAACACTACTACTGCTGCTGACTTTCGTTTAGTTACAAAATTCTTAGAAGAATCACAGCTCCCTTATCATACTTCTCGTAATCCAGATAGCAAGAGACTGGAAGTCGTTTTACGCAATGTTCCTCATTCTCTAACAGATAATGATGTTATCTTGGAGCTTAAATCCCTCAACCTGCCTGTTATTAAAGTTACCAGGCTTTTCTATAGAGACAGACAACCTATGCCGCTCTGCGCAGTGGAATTAGGCAACAATGAACAGGGTAAGAAGATTTTTGATATAAAACAAATTCAACATGCTCTCATTAGAGTAGAATATCGCCGGAAACCCCGAAACATTCCTCAGTGTACAAGATGTCAGCGTTATGGTCACACTATAAACTTTTTCCATCTCACACCACGCTGTGTGAAGTGTCCTCAAAATCATCACTTTTTTGAATGCACTAAACCTAAAGAAGCCGAACCAACATGTATAAACTGTGGAGGAGCACACTCAGCAAATTTTAAGGGTTGTAGTTATTATCTGATTCAAATCCTCCACAGCAAAATCTCTCAACATCACCGCCAACCTTAAATTTGCAAAATTTTCCTAATCTTACAGCAAATTCTCCTTCTGCCTCGCCATCTACACTTCTTGGCCACACTCAGTACCTATTAAAACAAATGTTACCAATATTCAAGATACCTCTCGTGCTACAGATGTTATTGGAAACTTAATTCAATTAGTGATAACTTCCCTGAAACCACACTTACCTGTGATTAAAACTTTCCTCCTCCAACTTGTCACAGGCCTTCTCAATAATGAACATTAATGTCAATAAAACGTTCTCTGAACTGATTACTTTAAACTGGAACGCAAATGGAATCAAAGCTAAGCGAGGAGCTTTCTTAGAATTTCTCTCTCGACACAATGTAGCTGTAGCGTGTGTTACTGAGACTCATCTTATTCACCCAGAGAAGTTTACAGTTCCTGGTTACAATATTTATAGAACTGATCGTGTTGCTCCCGAAGCCTCTGGTGGTGTGGCAATTATAATTAGGAAAAATATACAGCATCACTCAATACTTCTGCCAGAACTGAACTGTTTAGAAGCCTGTGCTATTAAGATAACTTCACATAACCTTCCACAGTTTACTATAATTTCAGCATATAAACCACCAAAGTACGTTTGAATTCTCAAGATGTTGTTAATCTTTTTTCTAATACTACACCAACAATACTTTTAGGAGACTTAAATAGTAAACATCAAATATGGGGATGTCGTGTAACCACACCTAATGGAAGACGATTACTAACTATCTCAGAGGAAAACTCTTTTAATATCGATGCACCTTTGGAACCCACGTTCTATTGACCTAACATATTACCTGATATACTGGACATAGCTTTGCACAAATATATTCAGAACACCTCAAACATGCGTGTATTACATGAATTAGACTCCGATCATTGTCCTGTTCTGATTTCATTTGACTACAACCCTATGCTTCGCCCTCCTCCCAATCGACTTATCGAGGGTACTATAAACTGGAACAACTTTCAACTAAACCTAGACGATGTTTTGCAGCCCACCAATAACTTGAAAACAATCACCGATGCTGATGCAGCAGTTCGTACTTTCACTGATGCTATTACTTCATCTATTCGAGCAGCAACGGTTCCGACAAGACGGGTACATAGAAAATCTTATCACGAAACTCATCCTCAAAAATAAAACGGCTTATAAAGGAAAAACATCAAACCCGTCGATTGTGGCAAAAGCATAGACAACCATGGCTGCATCACCGCCTAAATCAACTAACCAGAGAGGTAAAAAAAATGTTGGACGAACACCGATTCATATCTTATCAACGCCATCTAGCCAGTTTATCTCCAGAAGATTCTTCCCTTTGGAAAGAGACAAAGAGAGTATTGAAAGAGCCATGTATAATTCCACCTTTACAACAAGACGGTTGTCAATATGCAAGTGACAATGGAAAGTGTGAAATTTTCGCAGACACCTTTCAAGCCTCTTTCATACCAAACCCAATCAAGAATAAAGAATTCAACGAAGAAATAGAACTTTTTCCGAATAATTATCCTTCAGCACTATTGCCCGTAAACTTCACCTCGCCAAATGAGATCCACTCAATAATTCAGAAACTTCCAACAAGGAAATCTCCTGGATACGATCTCATCCCAAACTTTGTATTGAAGTATCTTACTCGTAAAGCTCTAGCAAACTTAGCTTCATTATTCAATGCTCTACTTCGTCTGGAATATTTCCCTGATACTTGGAAACATGCAGTAATAATTGTAATTCATAAACCTGGAAAACCTGCTTCAAATCCAACAAGTTACCGTCCCATAAGTCTTATCAACTGTATCCAAAGTCTTTGAAAAGGTTTTGCTGAAACGCTTGGATACGTTTCTACTTCAAGCATTCATCCTACCTCCATATCAGTTTGGCTTTCGTCGAAATCATTCTACCAACCGTCAAGTGCTTCGTATCACTGAACAAATTTCACAGGGCTTTGAAAACAAAGAACAGACTGCAGTCGCATTTCTTGACTTCACTCAAGCATTTGATCTAGTTTGGCATAAAGGTCTTCGGTACAAATTACACAAGTCCGGCGTTCCAGACTACCTATGCAACATAATGACTAGTTTCTTGTCAAATCGCACATTCTCAATGAGAGTGGGTTGTACTCACTCCTC
Organism: Periplaneta americana; assembly: GCF_040183065.1. Classification (NCBI taxonomy): domain Eukaryota; kingdom Metazoa; phylum Arthropoda; class Insecta; order Blattodea; family Blattidae; genus Periplaneta; species Periplaneta americana. The sequence goes on from NC_091119.1 coordinate 75,667,665, forward strand.
TGTTAGAACCATTAGTGCTGGCGTTGCACAAGGCTCTATCTTAGGTCCGATATTATTCAATGTATATACCTCGGACATTCCTGCAACACCAACTGCACAAATTGCTATGTATGCAGACGATACAGCTATTTATGCAACCCATCGCAACATTAACATAGCCTCAAATCACCTTCAGGAAGCCTTGAACATCATATGCCCTTGGATTGAAAATTGGCGCATCGCACTGAACTACAATAAATGCGAAGCAATGATATTTACTTTGTGTCGTCCTGCTAATCCTCCATGCATAAATCTTTCAACCAACGTGATACCATGGAAACCAAAGGATGAAGCTGTAAAATATCTTGGAGTGCACTTAGATCGCCGTCTGTCATGGAAACATCACATCAACAACAAACTTAAATTGGCCTACTCAAGACTCGCTAAATTATATCCGCTCCTCAACAAGAAATCATCTCTAAAGCTACAAAATTGCATGCTACATTACACATCTCTATTACGACCTCTACTGCTTTATGCCTGTCCTGTCTGGGGAGGAGCTGCAATAAGTGAAATTAAACACATCCAGTCATTTCAAAATAAAGTCCTACGTATTTCACTCAATTCTCCTTGGTTTGTCCGTAACAGCCAACTACACAGAGAAACTGGTATTGACACAATCAAACAGTTTATTCATTCACAAGCTAAGAAGTTCTATGACAACCTAGAAAATGTTCCAATTGCCGTCCATTACTCTCTCGGAAAGAAGTCCACATTTCCCACCAGAATCAAGAGCCGACTTCCAATGGACCTCATATTATAATCAAAATTTATCATCACACCAACCTATGTAAACAATTACTTATTAATAATTATTTTTGTTCATTGAGGAGACCAATCTAGGCTGCCCTCAATTCAGTGTCATATATTGTATTTATAATTTTTAGAAATGATCTGTATAGCGCTAAATGCGCTGATCGATCAATAAATTGTTAAAAAAAGAGAGAGAGAGAGAGAGAGAGAGAGAGACGAAGTAACACAATTGTACGCACACTAATATCATAGGAGTGGTATGGTAATTTTTTTGTCTAAAATTAAGGAAGGTAGATGTACTAAATTGAAATCACAATATGAATTCTTTTTTATTAAACCTCAAAATAGCTTCCATTCTAAACTTAAAATGTTGACGCGAACAGATTATGTTAACATGTAAAATTCTCTTCACATTAAAATTAACACAGTTTTGTAGTTATTTCTGCAACATATTATGCAACAAGAAGTAAATGGAACTTATGGACACATTACATTAAATAAAGCTTAACAATTATACGCAATAAAGTTATAATATTTCACTGAGTTCCATACACTGAAATAGAAAACTCGAACATATGGTACATTACGGTTTGGATCGAAAAGGCATTGACTGTGCCGTATTTCGCATTGTTGTGAAAAGTTATGTAAACTGTGAAATGTTCATTGTCGGTTGTAATAACTGTAAATAGCTAAAATACAATAATTTCAATAATACTATTGTGACAGCGACGTGAGATTCGAACTCACGACCAGCGTCCCGCAAGAGAGCAGATCGCGCGGAGCACTGAGGGACGGCGCGCGTCGGAGAGAAGAGAGGGGGGTGTATTACATCAACGCGACGAGGGGAGAGTGCGCGCGCAGCTGCTACTTACGGAGTAAAGGGGGACGGACCCTCCCGAATCTTCTAGAGAAGTCCGTCCGAAGTGGAAATAGCCAGATAATTCGAGAAGTCGTACTTTCCAGAAACTGTGGTGTGAGTATAAATTACGCGCGCAAGTGAACGCGAGGGAGTTTTCAGTTATTCAGTCAGTGAGTAAGCCAGAGCAAGCAAGCCAGTCTTGTGTACCGGAGTTCGACTCGAGTGTGCGTCCGCAACTGTGTCAGCATCCGAAGGCCTGAGTTCGAGTGCAGTGGACCGCAGTTGGAGGGACCTGAGTTCGAGTACAGTGAACTGTCTCTGAAGGTCTGTGGTTCGAGATACTGTGAACTCGAGTGACTGAGTTTCATTTTGGAGATGCCGATAAGCTCACTGTATTATAATATCAATTTTTGTTTTCCACCTGTGCTTATCTTAATATTTGGATTTATATGAACGTTTTCGACACTCGGTGTGTGTCATCTTCAGATATGGGGTCTATGTCATTGTGTTGTGAAGACCTAGCTTCTTAATTATGTTGTGGGTTGTTCACTTGTGTATGACCTTTCATGATTTCTTAATTTAGCTAAAATTACTATAAGCAGTGTGTGGTTGGTTGTTATGATTCTGTTAAATTCTATCTTTTGAAAACCCATATAGGCCAATAGAAAATTATGTTAAAAACATTATTACACATAAATATAAACAAGTAAACTATATACACTATAAAAACACTGTAAAACACTGTATACACTATATCACTTTTATCACATATATGGTTGGCTGTGTTGGCCTGTTATATCGTTAAAAATGGGGTTGTTTTACTGTTCTTGGTAAAAACTGTCTTTTTGACGCACTTTCACTGATTTTCCATAGTATTGTATGTTGGAGTTTTTGATGTTGTTCAAGTTGACTACTGTGAATCGTGGATGCTGTTATTGAGTACTTAGACGTATATAATACAAGCTATTTTCTGTTGAGTCCGCTGTCTAGTATGGCCATGCGTGTCTGCAACAATTTACTTTATATTAATAGATTGAATTAAGACGATTTTGTTTTTTATTAAGTTGGAATCTATCGCGTAAAAATGTTGTATGGAAAATACTTACGATTTTAGCTGATGTTGGGATGTTCTTATGTGGTGCATGGCTGAGACTAGAATGGCGGGCTCAATTACAATATTTTCTTAATGTACGTCATCTGGTGTGGGAAGTGGAGGGGGTATTGGTGGGACCTGTGTGGTTGTTGTGTGTGTTTGTTTCGGCGGGAATAATTTAAACAAGTTAAAAAGTGGGTTATTTGTATTGGCTATTTGTTCGTTGAGGAGGGGTCTTCCTGAGTTAAATTCTTTTATAATGTGAAATTGTTCCGCGGTGTCTATTGTGGAGTTATTTATGATTTTTAATATTTTTAATGTGTCATTTATATTTGTTAATTCATGATTTTCCTCGATGAGGTGCTGTGCAAATTTGGATTTGTTCCTATTGTAAATAAAATCGGAGGTGTGTTCACGGTATCGAATTTTGAAGTTTCGTCGAGTCTGACCTATGTATGTTTTGGGGAAATTTTTACATTTCAATTGATATATTCCGCTGTTCAGTAATGGTTCGTTGTTGTTGGTTTTGTTCGGAATTATATTGTTTAGTTTATTGTTGGTGCTGGGGGCTATATTGATGTTTTGTTTTTTGAAAAAATTACTGAGTTTGTTTGATATTTTCCCATAGAAAGTCAAACTGTGCCATTGTTTTTTGTTTTTTATTTTTGCGGGTTGGAGTGTAGTGGAGTCTTTTTTATTTAGTTTTAATTTTCTTTTTTGTATTAATTTATTGATTAATTGGTTTTCATATCCGTTTTCCCTGGCTAGTTTTTTTATGTAATTTAGTTCTTTGTTATAATTATCTTTATTTAATGGGGTTGTTCGTTATAACGAATTTATATTATTTCTGTAGGACTGAAATTTCGTTAGATTGATCAATTATACATATTTTACCTCGGAGAAAGTAAAAATCGATATTTTTCACGTAATATACTAATCTAATGTTATCGTTATTTAGTCAACTGTCTGAAGATAGTCTTGAACCTCGTAAGTGACACCAACAAGGCAAAACTCAAAAGGTAACTAAACCAGGAGATTATGGGATAGGGTGACCAGTTCCTTTCCTTCTTCATTGCATACGATACGTCACTAACTAGTTACATATTATGCTAATAAGACTTCAGATGTCTACAAACAATACAATTCTTCCTCTGACACATACCGTCAAATGATATGTACTGCCTGGTGATGTACAGTTTCCCAAGAAAAGAATGAGACGACGGAATATTCTCAAGTCTCAGATGTAAGATACTGCGCATGATCCGAGACCAGAGCACAGATACAAAAGATAACGAATATTTGATTTACTTAAATTCTGGCTATTTGGTTTGCTGCTATCATCGTTCCGAAATGCACTTCAAAAACTGCAAGAAATGTGGTAATATGTCGTGTAGTAAAATCGAAATTTGAATCTTCATGACTAGATCAACACTCCGCGCAGAAATGAAAACTTCCGTATCGTCTAAACAGCTCAGACGCTTTCTGCGTATTGTGCAAAAAGGAGCGGGTTCGATTCTTAGTCTATACCAAGATTTTTTTTTTTTGTCTGAATAACGTTGAAATAGAGTTTTACAGAGTTCTGAGATTAAGTGTTAATGATCACAGATAATACAAAGTTACAATTTGTAATATTATAAACGTTACTCTAATAAATGTAATTACACCATTTATATATTATACATACGTACATTGTAAATACATATATATTAAAAACTAACAATTACAATGAAATTGAAATATGTAAAATGCTTTGAACCAAGCATTAAGAAATTAACATTAGATTACTGAATTTAAATATTAACCATATCAGCCACCAAGACAAGATGGAGAGACAGACATTTACCTAGCTTTTAGTCTCACCGCAGGCAGGTTCCCATTCATAATACTGACAAAGAATATTATAGCCCATCCCATTTAAAAAGATGTTCCCAGAGGGAAAACATGCGAATGAGTGTGTTGACTTCCCCACCATGAGAAGTTTTTTTATTTCATTTCATTTACTGTATTCTACAGATCTCATATTAGTATTGAAGTTTCAAGATGTGGAATAAGTGACTATTTTGTAAGATTACAATTGTACAAATTTTTGTACCTTAAAAAGGCCCTAGATGAGGAGGAGAGATATGGCATATGAGCTGTGTGACAGGGGAAAGAATGAGCTATCAGAAAAGAGTTGTTTCATGATAGTTAATATTATACGAATCTACTGACACGAAAGTTCATCTATCTTCCCCCTCTATACCCATTGGTGATATAGCCATGGCACATGATAAGGTCAAAGGACAGGTCTTGTCTCCTCTACTATGGTATAGCTCACCTCAAAAATAGTTACATGCCGCTCGGTAGAAAATATCCAGAATAAATCTGTGATCGATCAGGCTGCCCTACAGCATCTTAAGACCCCGCTTTGAGGAAATCTACCGTGTGAAACAATAGTCACTTGCCAAAAGGGAAAAACATTATTTAAAATGAACATTTGTAGGAACATGATAAAAACAAGGACAAAAACGAGGATGACAAGGATCACAACATGAGCTGCGACAAGCACCACAACAAAGATCACGATAAGAACCACGAAATTAAACACGACAGTGAATAAGATCACGATAACGATCCAGACAAAGAAAATAAGGACCATGATAAGGATCACAATAAAGACAACAATCGCCGCGATAAGGACCATGGCAAAGACAAGGGTCACAGTAAGAACCACGACAAAGACAACAAGGATCAGCTTAAAGGCCCTGACAAAGAAAACAAAGACCACGATAAGGACTACGACAAGGTCAACGACAAGAACCAAGATAGGTTTAAGTATCATGACGTGAATCATGGTCCTTGTCCTGGTCTTTGTCATGATCCTTACCGTGATCCATGTCATGGTCTTTATCGTGATCATTTGCCATAGATCTTATAATTATCCTTGTTGTCTTTGTCATGGGCCTTATCGTGGTCATCGTTGCCTTTGTCATGTTTCTTATTGTGGTCCTTGTTGTCTTTGTGTTGTGGTCCTTATCATGATCCTTGTTACTGCAATGGCTCTTATAATTCTTGATCTCCTTATCATGATACTTATCGTGGTATTTATTGTCTTTGTTATGATCGTTATCATGGTCTTGGTCCCTATCGTGAACTTTGTCCTCATCTTGGTCCATTTCGTAATTATTATCATGGCCCTTGTCTTTGTTCATGTCGTGTTTCTTATATTGGTCCTTCCTTTTCTTGTCATGGTTCTTATCGTGATCCTTATTGTTTTTGTCGTGCTCCTTGTTATCTTTGACATGTCCCTTATCCTTATCGTGATCTTTGTTGTCTTTATCATGGTTCTTGTTGGCATCGTAATAGTCCTTATCGTCTTCATTGCAGTTTTATAATAGTCCTTATTAGATATTTGTTGTTTTGTCATTGTCCTTATTGAGGGTCTTGGTCCATATCATGGTTCTTGTTGTGATCTTCTTGTTGTGATCCTTATCGTGGTTATTCTCGTGGTGCTTGTCGTGGTCGATGTTGGGATCTTTATTGTGGTCCCTGTCTTTGTTATTGTTGTGGTTCTATAGTGGTCCTTGTCAGTGTCGTAGTTCTTATCGCAATCCTGTTCCTTGTGATCCTTATCGTGGCCCAATGTGGTTCCTTTCATGATTATTCTCGTGGTGCTCATTGTGGCCCGTCATGATCCTCATCGTGGTCTTTATTTTTGTCCTTATCGTTGTCCTTGTCCTTCTCATAGTTCTTATCACAATCGTTGTCCTTGTGATCTCTATCACAGTCCTCCTTGTGGTAACTCATGATCTTTAGTGCTTTTCGTTGCCCATATCGCCATCCTTATCGTGGTCCTTTGCGTTGTCCTTGTCGTGGTCCTTGTTATCTTTGACCCAGTCCTTATCGCGATCCTTTCGTGAATTTTTTTGTGGTCCTCTTACGGTACTTTCTTGATTCTTATCGTAGTCCTTCCGGGTCCTTAATCCTTATCGTGATACTTATCACTCTTCATGTCGTAGTCCTTATCGTGATCGTTGTCTTTATCGCAGCCATTAGAGCGGTCCTTTTTGTTTTCTCCATGGTCCTTATCATAATGCTTGTTGCCATTGTAATGTTATTTATCGTTCCACGTGTTGTACTTGTCATGGTCTTTATAGTAGTACTCTCGTAGCCCTTATCTTGTTAAATTTCGAAGTCCTTATCATGGTTCTTACCGTGATCCTTGATTTGTTTGTCGCTGTCCATGTCGCGATCCGTATCGTAATTTTGTCGTGGTGTTAATCGTGGTTCATATCTGTGATTCTTATTATTGTGATTCTTGTCATGGTGCTTGTCGCGGTTCACGCCGTGATCCTTCTCCTGGTCCTTGTTGTGATCCTTATCGTGGTCGATGTTGTGATCCTTATCGTCGTCCTTGATGTGATCTTTAGATCTATTGATCTGATATCGTGTTTACGAAAAATATTAAAAATCATACTAACAGACAAAACTCAACATCATTCATACTCAATAATTTATGGTTGAAGGATCAACATGGTTTCAGAAGAGAAGGAGACACAATACAAAATTTACCTATTCTAATAATAGATATATACAATTAGCCTTCTACAGATCCGAATAATTAGAAGCATTGTTCCTGGATATGCATACAACTGAATTTATATAGATATTCTTAATGCATCTTTGAAAGTCCTTTGATTGCTATTTCAGCTTATAAATTTTATACAAAATATATTATCAAACCATAAGACAGTGTCTAACTTCAATCATAGAAATAGACTAATCAAGGATATCTCAAGAATCACCCTTAAGCCCCATATAATACAACATATCTTCTTAGATGACTCTACATTCCTATGTGGAACATCAGCTCTTCTACCGACCTCTTTCAGTTTTCTGTATATTTAGATCTTGTCTCTCTGTTAACAACTCTGAATTTCTTTATATCTTTATTTACACAGTACCACTATCTGGATTTGGATCGTACGTTCAGCGTGCTTCCCTAGGGCTGCTTTGGTGTGCTGTTCTTATAGCATATATTCTGTTAATATGGCCTAACAATTTTAGTCTATTAATTTTTATGAACGAAACAATCTCTAAATCTCCATATATCTGCATTAATTCCTTTTGTTGCTTCTTCTCCTCGAACTGCCATTGACTTTTATGGCACCCAATAGTTTATTCAATGCCTTTCTTTCAAAAACTGTCAGCCATTTATTAACTTCCGCACTAAAGGTCCATGTCTTTGCTCCATATGTTGTGATAGGCCTTAAGAACGTATTCTAGATACTCATTTTAGAATCTGTGCATACTGATTGGATCTATAATGTGGGAAGTACTGAATGGTATGCTCTGTTTGCTGCCGATATCCTCTTCACTTCTATTATTATTGATTCGTTTTTGTTTGTCATGCATGTTCCCAATCATACAAACTATCAACTATTTCAAAAGAGGAGGCTCCTATGTTTATATTTTGGTTTTGATTTTGTCAGGATTGTTTTCTTGACATAAGCTTATATTAGGTTTTTATTCATTTATTTCCAATCCAAATTATACTTGTTTGTCTTGTAAAGTTTAGAAATGTTTCTTCGAGATCCTTCATTCTTCTTATAAAAAAACACCAATGATATCTTCATAGTCAATAATTTGGCTTTATTTATTAAAAATTATTCAATATTACATTACATTATAGGGGAGCAAGTGTGTCACTTTGTCTTGAGTCTGTATTTAGTCTGAAATCATCTGAAATCTGTTTTCCAAATTAAATTATATTTTTATCCAATGAAAGTAAGTCCTGACACTATGCATATGATATTGTCATATACTGGATAAGATAAAAAAAACCGTACAGTATACTACTTTCCAGATAAACAGGAACAAGGTTAGATAAGGGGATAGGTATTACTCGGGACAAATAGGAATACTGCTGTTGTCCGCGGGCACCACTGTCATGTTTATATCAGAGCAATCTATATTGGAGAGTAATGCCTTCTTTTGATCCGACAAATGCCGACACGGCAGCCATATTTACTCCTGTGCAGAATCAGTAAAACGCAAGACTTGAGTAGGAACACAAGTTTCTAGTGTGATATTCTATTATTATCTTGAAGAATGCAGAATGTTGTGCAGTTAATCAATGTGTAATCACTTGTCGTTGTACAAAATTAGCATTAAGTCACAAACAAGAGAAGGAATATATTTCAGTGATTAATTTTCTCAGCGACATAATATTTTCACTGCGGGCTAAAACAAGGAGATGCACTATCACTCTTACTTCTTAACTTTGTTCTAGAATATGCCATTAGGAAAGTTCAGGATAACAGAGAGGGTTTGGAATTTGACGGGTTACATCACCTCCTTGTCTATGCGGATGAGCGAATATGTTAGGACAAAATCCACAAACTATTAGGGAAAATACAGGAATTTTACTTGAAGCAAGTAAAGCGATAGGTATATTGACAAAGTATATTGATTATGTCTCGTGACCAGAATATAATACGAAATGGAAATATAAAAATTAGAAATTTATCCTTCGAAAAGGTAGAAAAATTCATATATCTTGGAGCATCAGTAACAAATATAAATGATATTCGGTAGGAAATTAAATGCAGAATAAATTTAATATGGGAAATGCTTGTTATTATTCGGTTGAGAAGATTTTGTCATGTAGTCTGCTATCAAAAAATCTGAAAGTTAGAATTTATAAAACAGTTATATTACCTGTTGTTCTGTATAATTGTGAAACTTGGACTCTCACTTTGAGAGAGGAACAGAGATTAAAAATGTTTGAAAATAAGGTAATTAGAAAAATATTTGGGAGATGAAGTTATAGGAGAGTGGAGAAAGTTACACAATGCAGAATTGCACGCATTGTATTCTTCACCTGACATAATTATGAACATTAAATCCAGACGTTTGAGATGGGCAGAGCATGTAGCACATATGGGCGAATCCAGAAATGCATATAGAGTGTTAGTTGAGAAGCCGGAGGGAAAAAGACCTTTGAGGAGGCCGAGACGTAGATGGGAGGATAATATTAAAATCGATGTGAGGGAAGTGGGATATGATGATAGAGAGTGGATTAATCTTGCACAGGATATGTGAGGCGGCCTTATGTGAGGGCGGCAATGAACCTCTGGGTTCCTTAAAAGCCATAAGTAAGGAATGACATAATATTTATAATTGAAAATATCAAGATGGGCAAAAGTGGACGTTGGAAACCATTCCAAACTGGTATAATAGTGGTAACAAAAACATATCTTGATTTGCAAGAAAGTTGTCTTAATAAAGCGAACTTCAAATATCTTATGCTAGATAGATGCACACAGGATGCGTTAGAAAATTTATTTTCTACTGTCTATTCCATAAATCCAATCCCTGATGCAAAAGAATTCAAAACTGCATTATGATTTCTTAATTTTTTTTTTTCAAAAACGAAGCATGGAAATTACGCAGTTTGCGATTCTGAACAATTAGTTGTGTTTCTAGGTAGGCTACAGATGTAAGTAAACCTGAAATAGAAAGATCTAGTGAAGATGAATGTGAGCAAAAGGAAATTGATATAGACTAAATTTTAATTTAACTGAAAATAGAAATATTGACTTAAATGAACAAACAACAAGCTTATCACTATTTGTGGGATCAGTTTTTTTTTTTTCAAAATAAAACAAAATAAGTTATATATTATTTGTGAAAACTGTTTTTCATCTCTAATAACTGATAACAGGGATGAATCTGTATAAGCAATTAGTGACTCTCAAGTCGTACAAGCAAATGTCACTTGTATACCCTTGTAAATTCGTGTTTTATATAATTCGAAATGCAGAGAAATGTGAAACGTCGGTAAAAACTGAGTTGACACTAAAGGATTTGAAGTCTTTATTCATTAACACTTCAACTTATATGTTCCCAACTTGTTATAATATTTTTGAAAAAGTCTTATCATGGTATTTTAGGGCTAGAATATATTTATTGTTAAGAAATTTGTCTGTTATAGCAAATGCATTACAACAATCTGCTAAATGTGGCAGTCGAAATGTTACGAGAACTGCAGTAGGAAATTGCTTATGTTATCCCTATGGAAATGGACGTAACATAAATTATAAAGTGTTATCTCTAATGAGTCATTTCACTATGACAATAATGTTTATTAATCCTTGTCTCCTGTATTCAGTAAACCACAACAACATGTTTGATATCGCCTTTAATGACCTTCCTTCTAGCATTACTGCTTACGCTTCTGTGCCGAGCAAGGAGTAAATATGACCAAATATATGACCGCCGCCACCGAGAATGTGGTACTCTCTAATATATACTGCTCTGGTTTATATGCGTGTTACAGTAGGAGCAGATTAGTGGAGGGGAGAAGAGAGAGCATGTACAGTTGTCAAAAAAAAAAAAAAAAAAAAAGTGGCCGCACTCGTGAACAGCGAATATTTTCTAAGTCCACTTCGGGTTACGGCGATGTTACACGATGCACGTGCTTGTAGAAGCAGTTCCAGAACTATGAAATTATCCCGTATCTGCGTCTCGTAGAGCAGCAGTAGAGTGCTCACTTAATGATTCGAAGGTTCGAAGTTCGGGCCTTATTCAAGTTTTCATTTTATTTTTTAATCGTTCTTTAGCGATATAAATAATATTCAAATTATCATTTATATTGTTTTCGTTCTTTAGCGTTATAAATAATATTCAAGTTATTTATATTGTTATTCTTTCGCAATATAAGTCTGTATCTTATGTAAGTAATTATTATAATATAAATAACCATTTTTTTGTAAAATAGGTTATTTTATTTCAATAAGTAATTATTTATTATATAATATATTATATATTTTAAACAAACCGATATTTGTCATTTATATTGTTATTCTTTAATGATACTATATAAATAATATTCAAGTTATTTATATTCACTTATCGTTTTTAAGCGATATAAATAACATAAATTTAAGATTAGGTTTGGAACAATACAGTTGCATAATACTGTTGTTAGTTTTTTTCTTTTTACATTATTACATTATACTATCTTTAAACACAGTAAAATGAAAAGGGTGACGAGGAATTGAACCTGAGACATTGACATCTAAATTCCGACGTTCTTCCGACTGAGCTACTAGAGCATAAGTATAGAAACATTTGCGGAAAAATTGGCCCAATCCCTCTCTAAAATTTTCTGATGATTTGTGGAAGCTAGTCCAGGATGCGGGAGGAAGAGGCTAATTGGGATTTCCCGGTCTCTGATCGGGTCAAAAATCCTTGTATTATAACTAATGTTTAACCCTTGCTGTGAATTTCAGTAAAGTCCGGAGGGCTCAATTAGTCAAATCCACTCTCTTCATCTCCACGCTTGGACCCCCTGGGATCTAATAATATGCGAAAGAGACAGTAGTGTGCGGAAAGCAACGGGAAGTTACCGCATTTATCCTTCTCAAGAAAAACTGCAAACATGAACAAAGGAAGCTTTTAATAGAAAAAGGAGCATCTTCTGAGGACCTCTGGAAAAAGAACTAAGAAGAGACTAGTGAAGTGCTTTGTGTGGAGTGTGGCATTGTATGGAGAAGAAACATGGACATTACGACGAAATTAAGAGAAACGAATGGAAGCATTTGAAATGTGGATGTGGAGAAGAACAGAGCGTGTGAAGTGGACAGGTAGAATAAGAAATGAAGTTGTGTTGGAAAAAGTGGGTGAAGAAAGAATGACGCTGAAACTGATTAGAAAGAGAAAAAGGAATTGGTTGGGTCACTGGTTGAGAAAAATAATAAACGACATTAAGATATGCGGATCATATGCGGAAACTAAGTGGAAGACAGAAAATAGGAAAGTTTGGAGAATGCTGGGTTTGCAGTGAAAGACCTGCCCATGGGCAGAACACTTATGTATGTAATGTATGTCCAGGATGCCTGGAATGTCTTGTCTGAAAACAGTCGCTATTTGCAAAGACTAGTCGATTCCATGCCCACTCGACTGCAAGATGTGATCGAGATATGGGTAAGATAGACTAAATATTGAATCGTGGCTCTTTTTGTTTTGTTTTTTGAACGCTTAATTGTTTCAATGTTCTAAGGGAGACGCCAGTAAGTTTGTTTTGTTTATGCCACGAAAAATATTTTTGTTGAGAATAAATTTTTTTTATTTCCATTTGCAGCCATAATGTCATAATAAATAATGATAAAGTCATGGCATAATACATTCATGAACCTGATGTTAATTACTAAAATAATCATAAGAGAGACAGGAGCAATTATGTATATTTTCTCTCTCTCTCTCTTAAAAACAAAACAAAAAAGGACATAAAAAGCACTAGATTATGTTCGAACGCAGGACCTCACGAATACCACGCCGGAACGATGCCATAACGCTATAAAGCAACACACAGAATACTTTAATTATAACATTAGATATCAGGCAACTTGGTCCAACAACATGTAACATCGCCTGTCTCCGAATTGTAGCGAAGATACCCGAAGAGAACTTTGCTTCTAGAGAGCGGCCACTGTTTCTTTTGACAACGCACAAAGATGCAGAAGGCTACTACCCAAGACACGTATGAATTACTTGGAGCATGAACTTCCATCGAAGATATAATCGTAGCAGAGAAGAGGGCTCGGAGGAAGATAGTAGGCAACATACCATTACATGTCAAAATGTTATCCGTAGCTGGCAAAATGCGCTGTGTTATAGGCACAAATTGCGTGCCCGAAATGCTTGCTTTCTCTTATTCTTTTGCTATATTTCTCACCGATTTTTTACTCTTTCAAACTGCTTTCGCTGGTTTTTTCACAACTCTTTTCCGAGGAATAGCTAGACCATTCTTTTTTTCTTCGTTACGAACTTAAATACGTTATAATTAAATTATCTCCCTACTTTGCGAACGTATTTTTCCCACGGTGACTTCCTAGACGGAGTTTCCATGTTTCAAAATTTCACACAATGCTATCACTATGTATACCATGCGTTTTTTTAAAGCACTTCATGTCTTTGCTGCAGCAAAATGAGGGTCGAAAAAAACGCAATTAGGTCAGGTGACTGCAAAATGGTGGACAATTAATATTGGCTACTATTACTACAGTAAACCTTAAAAGAACCGAACATGTTAAATAGTTTCGACTTCCATGATAATGACATGGAATTATTATTACTATAGGCCTACTTGTTTTTTTTTTTTTTTTTTTTAAGATGGGACATGACCAAAGAGTTTGTAATACTTACTAGAGACACATACATGTAAGTGGCAGGCAAGGAAAATGTCACAATTTGAATCGGCTAGCATCCACCATTAAAGGGAGTGTTTGCGGCGCGAAATTCGAAAACAGTACCACAATACATTGATGTAGCCCAACCATGGGGAAAAATGGCTCCGAAGGGCCACAGCACTCAAAGCCGCCTTACCTCACTCAACCGACCCTCTCCTCCGCCTGGTGCTTCTCTAGACATGCTTCATTCAGTGGCGGGTATGGCTTCGATCTCGGGACGTCAGTTTCAGAAAGAGCGGCAGAAAGAATTTTTTGTTACTTACAAAAAGAAGAAAGTCTGTTGCTTAATATGTGGGTTTAAAATTGCGCATATAAAACGCTTCATTATTAAACGCCACTTTAATCGGAAGCATAAAGCTGACTTCGGTGATCTTACAAGTATTTATTTACAATTTTAAAAGCTATTTTCGTAATATTTGTGAAAAGATACAAAACAAGATATGTTTATGGTATTTTCAGGATTTAGATACGTATTATTTTATTAAGTATCTGGAACTGAACTTATTTAAAACTTTGTGTGCATATTAGGCCTACTTGATGCGTTCTCTTTCCAAGAAAGATTTTCAGAAGTAACTGCAATGGACATGGAGATGTGTCTGTTCAATAATCCATTTGTATTTGATGTAACCCAAGCATCAGAGCCACTATAGAGATGCAAAAGAGCACGCCACTAAAGTGTTTAGGAAAAAATGGATTACCTACCAGAAGAGCAATTCCCTAATCTGCGCACATTTGCAATGCGTATGATATCTATGTTTGGCTCAACTTACTGTTGTGAGCTGTTTTTCTTTTCAAAATGAATATGACCAAAAGTATCTCCAGGTCTAGGATCACAGACATGCATTTAGTTTCAGTATTACGGTTGAGTTGTTCTATTTTAGAGGCAAATATATCCTTTTTAGTTAATAACAAGAAATTTCGAGGGAAATCAACAACAAAAAAATGAAAACCAGCAGTATAGGTCTACAGTAGTATTTCGTTTCATTCATATCTCATATATTTTGTTTAATATGTTTTAAAGTTAAATGACAGTGGAGCTTAGTTTTACTTTCTTTAGTATTTATAAAAAGAAACAATTGATTTTGTTGATCATTATATTGTGTTTAATATGTTTTCAAGTTAAATGACAATGGAGCTTAGTTACTTTATTAGTTTTAAAAAGAAACAATTTATTATGTTGAGCATTGTATCTTTTAATATATTGTGCAGTTAAATGACAATGAAGCTTTGCTTTTTTCTTTATTGTTTTTAAAAAAGGAATACCTTATTATGTCGACCACAAGGAGTCCAAGAATTTCTTGTGCACATGATAAAGGAATAGTTATACAATTGAAAAATATATAATTTGTCTAATGACAGTAGGTGGCCGTCATAATTATTGTATGATACGTGTACTTCCTATAAACAAAATATTGGAAAGGTTTTTGAAACAAGAAATAAGAGCGGAGAAATTACTGATGTGTGTCGAATCCACCACTGCACTTGACTTAGCAAAACAACTGCTTTACCCCTCGCCTGTCAATCAAACGGATGTGGGGTGAGTAGGAACGTTCCCTCCCTACTTTGCTTATAGTCCCCATAGCTGATGTAGCCTGATGATAGACACTGTTTTAAACATCTTTTACCAAGGATGGATCGTGATGAAATGAATATGAATGGCAGAGGAGTGCTGTATTTATTGAAATATTATATGATTCATCTTTGGCGATATTATAAAAAAAAATAAATTAAATCACCCATATATACTCGGGATAAGTAAGTGAAATATTGAATATAGGCAATGCCAACATGAATTGTCAGTATTACCAGTATTGTGTAAGGCCATAATAATAGGCCATAATAATAGATATCTACTATAATATTTAAAATAATCTATACTTTTGTCCTTTCATGCAAAGAAAGAGGAAGGTTTATGGTGCTTAGAAAATGTTTAGTGGTGTAATATGAGATCATAAAAATTCTGGAAACACTGATTTAAAACATAATAAGAATAAATTTTTATCCTCATAAACTATTAATTGTATAGTTGATGACCACCAGCTTAGAAGTCAGTACAGACTTTTTAATGCAGTAGTAGTAGTAGTAAACCTAGTAGTAGTGATAATAGTAGTCCTAATAGTAGTAGTAACAGTAGGCCTAGTAGTAGTGGTAATAGTAGGCCTAGTAGTAGTAGTGATATAATAGAGACCTAGTAGTAGTAGTAGTAGTAGTAGTAGTAGTAGTAGTAGTAGTAGTAGTAGTAGTAGTAGTAGGCCTAGTAGTAGTGGTAACAGTAGGCCTAATATTAGTGATATTAGTAAGCCTAGTAGTAGTGATATAATAGAGGCATAGTAGTACAGACGTGGACAAATTATTAGCAAAATTGAAGATTTTTATTATATATTTTTACAAAATATGATTCTTCAATTTAGACTACAGTTGACATTTTTGCGTGTTTCCAAATTATTAGCAAAATTGAAGATTTTTATTATATATTTTTACAAAATATGATTCTTCAATTTAGACTACAGTTGACATTTTTGCGTGTTTCCAAATTATTAGCAAAATTGAAGATTTGTATTGTATATTTTTCAAAATTTAACTCCTCAATTTGGACTACATTTGATATTTTTGCATATTTACAAATTATTAGCAAAACTGAAGGTTTTTATTGTATATTTTTACAAAATTCGGTTCTTTAATTTGGAATATAGTTGACATTTTGGATATTTCCAAATTATTAGCAAAACTGCAGATTTTTGTTTTATATTTTTACAAAATTTGACTCTTCAGTGCAGTTGACATTTTTGCTAATTTACAAATTATTATCAAAATTGAAGATTTTTATTATATATTTTTACAAAACTTGACTCTTCAATTTAAACTACAGTTGTCATTTTTGCATATTTCTGTCTACTGTAATGATGGAAATATCCAAAATTGTCAACTGTAGTCTAAATTGAAAAGTCAAATTTTGTAAACAGAATTATCATAAAAATAGTCAATTTTGTTAATAATTTGTCCACGTCTGTAGTAGTAGCAGTAGGCCTAGTATTGGTGCCATTAATGGTGGTGGTGGTAGTAGGTCTAGTAGTGATGATAATAGTAGGCCTAGTATTGGTGGTTTATACAGTTTATTAGTATGCCTAGTAGGCTTGCCACCACGGCAAGGCAAGTTGTGGTAGTGGTGGTGGTAATAAATTGGCATCGGCTATACTTTCAACAATAAACTGTACTAAACGGGAACATATATGATTTCATTTATTCTGAAACAAAACAGTTTTATACAGATGCTGTCTGAGGATTTTCTTGAGCACTTTGCTATTATAATCCATTGTAATATGATGGCACCTAACCCTTACATACATTGTTGAAATAAACTGTATAAACGTGATTAATGTGTTTCTGAAAAAAAAAAACAACTTTATCCAAGAAATGTTCCGACATTCTGTAAACACATTCAAAGGAGGAACTGCATTTAGAACATTCTTCCAAATATTAAGAGATGCATGCTTTCCTGGACATCCTACAATAGTAAGCTATGTTAGAACAATTATTTGCGGCGCAGTATTTCACCATTTTCTTATTATTTCCCTTCAAGTGTACTTATATTTATTCATACTCCTCAAATAAACATGAACTGCTTGCAATCCCGGCGAAGCATCAACTCTCTTTAATGGCCGAACAGCGGTTCAATTTTGTACGCTACACTAGCGCCATTGGTATCTCTTTGGACCTGACCAGGAGGTCCTGAGCGGCCGAGCTTGGAACTACAGTGCTATGTTCAGGACCTCCTATATTACCGGACCTGACACTGTGAGCGGAAGTAAACAAACATGGTGGACAATAGAGTGGTAACGCAAGTGTGAAAGTATACGTACTTCATGTGAATGTTTATTGTATTTCTTGTATCATTTGCCTCTAGTGTAATCGTTGAAGGGTTTATAAGTTAGTATATAATAATAGAATTGTGACGTTATAATTAATATAAATTGTTTTCGTAGAGAAAGCTTGAAAGTGTTATGTTGTTAAAGTTAAAATGCCTCGCACGTGTAGTGTACCAGGTTGCAAATCGAATTACGATAAAGAAAGTCCGTTTGTACATGTATTTTTGTTTCCAAAAGATACAGATTTAAGGGATAAGTGGACAAGAAGCATTCATCGTGAACATTTTACCCCAACAAACAACTCAGTGGTAAGAAAACTAGCAGTGAAGTGCAGCAAGGTTTTGGCCAACTTATTTATTAATAATTACTGCAAGGTCCATTGAAAGACAAAAATAAAACCCACCGAAAGTGTTCCAAGTTCAAAAAATAGGCTGCTGTGCTCTCCAAGCCGTGAATTCTTCATCGTTTTTAGTTTACAGCCTATCTAATCCCTTGTGTAGGCCTATGCATAAGTGGATATTACAGTGATAAGCTATAGTGAATAGTGTCATTTCATTCTGAATTAACATTAGTGGATACAGTGAGAAATTACAGTGCTGTGCTCTCCAAGCTGTGAATTCTTCATCGTTTTTAGTTTACAGCCTATCTAATCCCTTGTGTAGGCCTATGCATAAGTGGATATTACAGTGAATAGTGTCATTTCATTCTGGATTAACATTAGTGGATACAGTGAGAAATTACAGTGCTGTGCACTCCAAGCTGTGAATTCTTCATCGTTTTTAGTTTACAGCCTATCTAATCCTTTGTGTAGGCCTATGCATAAGTGGATATTACAGTGATAAGCTATAGTGAATAGTGTCATTTCATTCTGAATTAACATTAGTGGATACAGTGAGAAATTACAGTGCTGTGCTCTCCAAGCTGTGAATTCTTCATCGTTTTTAGTTTACAGCCTATCTAATCCCTTGTGTAGGCCTATGTATAAGTGGATATTACAGTGATAAGGTATAGTGAATATTGCCATTTCACTCTAAATCAACATCAGTGGATATAGCGAGAAACCACAGTGAATAGTGTCATTGCATTCTGAATCAGCATCAGTGGATATAGTGAGAAACCATAGTGAATAGTGTCATTTCATTCTGAATCAACATCAGTGGATAGTGAGAAACTACAGTGAATAGTGTCATTTCATTCTGAATCAGCATCAGTGGATACAGTGGATAGTGTCATTTCATTCTAAATCAACATCAGTGGGAACAGTGTTAAACTGTACGTAGTGAATAGCTAGTTTTATTTTTAATCAATCTCAGTGAATACAGTGACAGAGTTTAGTGACTAGGAAGACAGGACTCCATATTATATAATTTCCAGTTGCTGATGAAATCTATTTGTATAATCCAGGTAAGATTTCCTAAATCCTGAAGTAGCAGCTGTTCAGTATTGTATTACTGTCTTCTATTTCCTCACAAATCTGAATTTTACAGGAGTTAATTGGGCAATTGCCAATATTCATATATAAAAAACATAGGCCTAGGCCTAATATAATAACGTATTGAAGCTTTTAATCAGTTTTCTTTTATTATTGGTGTATGTAGGCATATTTTTATGTTACTGATTGCACTATGTTCATTTATGTAGGTAAGGAACTTTATTATTAATTGTTTCATTGAGAATTTTGTTAAAATAATCTCATCGATGCCGTATTTATTTTAACTCATTGCAATCTACGAAATCCCTCTCCCGGCCGCCATCTTGGATGCCAGTGTCAGGTCCGGTAATATAGGAGGTCCTGCTATGTTGCCAATATAGACTACCATGCTGCCAGCTGATGGAAGCTAACAATTGATGTTAATATGGCTGACGTTAAAACATTCATTGACAATTGATGCGAAGGTATGAAAACAATACAAAAATCGACAGAATCAAACACTAAACGTACCAATGCTAACATTGTGTGCACAGTAAATGTCGCCAAGAGAGCTATTAAGCACTCGCCACGTGGGAATGGTAAGTTTATCAACTCAGCCGTTGTTGCCATAGCAACAGGCCTACCACGCTATGTGACATTAAGTTGTTTTTCCGATCACAACGCTCCTGTCATGTCCCATCTTTAAAAAAAATGTATAGACGATTTTAACAATAGACAAAACACGCATTCCGTCATGTTGGATCGTGCAGCAAACTCGTAAAGCGGTGTTTTGATTTGCTGCACGGTTGCTGCAGCGCTTTACGTTTTGCTTAAAAAACGTACGGATAGAATACTTCCGAAGCAATGTTGCCAACCGAACGATCCGAATCGTACATGTGCGATAATTTGGTACCATGTACGATCCAACCCGCGGATAGTGCGTAAAATGTGCGATCCTGTCGGCAAAGAGGATAAAACATGTCAAAAAGAGATGATTTTTAACATTTTATTACAATTTATGACGTTTGAAAGTCCATCCTTGTCGACCTGGTTGGTGAGTTGGTATAGCGCTGGTCTTCTATGCCCAAAGTTGCAGGTTCCATCCCGGGCAAGGTCGATGGCATTTAAGTGTGCTTAAATGCGACAGGCTCATGTCAGTAGATTTACTGGCATGTAAAAGAACTCCTGCGGGACAAAATTCCGGCACATCCGGCGACGCTGATATAACCTCCGCAGTTGCGAGCATCGTTAAATAAAACATAACATTTTTTTCATATCATAGAACTTCTATGATCTAGGAAGTCCATATATACATTTTTGCTGTATTACGGGTATATTTCATTTATACATTTATAGTAACTTCTGCATGTAGCACTTCTGCATGTAGCACTTCTGCATGTAGCACTTCTGCATTACAGGTGCTGTACAAGTCTACTGTCGCAAAACATATTTCTATAAACATTGCTCCCCTATATCTCCAAGTCCAGGTGATTTATGACAGCTTGATTCTGGTAAACATTATTATAGCGACAAGGAATCACGTAGTGTCCATTATTGTGGTTATTCAAAAATGATGCTGACAAACATTCCTTTGTTTATTTCAAAATATCTCAGAAAAATTGTCTATAGCCTAAACATAATTATTCCTGCCACGTAACTAATAAGTTGGTTGTAATGTTTTGAGAACCTCATAACAGAAAAAGGGAATTAACATATTCAATATATGGGCCTATTTTGTACATACAAAGAAACAGCCTATTACAGTACTTTCTTGTGCTAGTCGTGTTTCGTGGTAGTGCATGGGCAGTAAGAAATCAGATATTGTAATAGGTTCTGACGTGAAATAGTGGCAATGAAATCAGAAGATAGTGATAGTGGTCCTAGTAGGCCCTACTCCCAAAAAATCTACATCCGGAGTACCTAAATATAGAGGACGAAAACAAAATTGTAGAAAAATAATGGTAAACAATTCCTTAATTTAAAGCTTGGTTTTGCTCTGATGAAACAAACTGTAAAAGGGCTAGATGTAGGGCTGGCTCTTTTGTTCCTGCTGTTGTTGATCCTTCTGAGGATCCTCCCAAGATAAGGAGACAACAAAGTGTTAAAAAATAATTTTATGTGCTGATATTTAATTTTTAACAATTATTTCCTTATGATAATTTAAAAAAATCGTTTAAATAAAACGCTGTGGAGGGAGTTTAGATAAAATAATCAAAATAGGCCTATTTTATAAATTAGTATACGATCCCCAATCAAAAGTATGATAATTTTGTTTGGAACCAATTGCACGATTCAGTCAAGCCTCATGATTGACAACGCTGTTCCGAAGTAACCTCCTTTCCGCACAATTACAGAACAGCAACTTATTGCAACAATATTTTATTATTCAGTGTTATCCCGATATCGTAGCGCAGTCGAGTTGATTTGTAAACACGCCGCTGGTAAAGATAGTTGTCCCGAGTAGTAAGTGACATGAGGCTGAGGAATCTGGCAAACTTAGAGTGCGTTAGTTGAGGAATAGGTATAAGTGATATGAGGCCGAGAAGTATGACAAGATTAGTGTGTGTTAGGTGAGGAGATTGCTAAGTTACAGAGTCAAGATTAGTCATAGATGTTCGCTACTCTCTCTCTCTCTACATCTGGTCACAGTTGGTATTGCTAAAGTAAACAAATACTGCACTGGAATTAGGCACCAAAATGTTAAGGCTTGATTTTTAAGAATTGACACACACATTCAGACTACACGAGCTATAGTGAGTGATTTATAAAGCTGCGAGGTGTGCATTCTGGACAGCTTGCAGAGAGACCTCTCAGTGCTGCCTCATATCGATTCATCCTGCCAAATTTGTGTGAGGCTTCAGCAAATAGTTTTATAATCTAAAAGAGGGAAGAAACAATGGTGCATCGTAGAGAAAAAGTGTAGATTGAACTTTTTCCCATTGCTTTATTTTAAATGAATTCACAACTTTTCGAAGATTGGTTCTATCTTTGTCATCAGGTGAGACAATGGAGGGTGAGCAGGGCAGCCTTACTCATTGAGATAGTTACAAACAACGTCTTTGTTTACAAACAGCTATTCTGCCTGACTGACCAACGATATACAGGGTGATTCACAAGAAGTTACCGCCACTTACGGAGCTTATTTCAGAAGATATTCTGAGCAAAACCTGTCATATAAACATGTGTTCTATTCTCACTATTTTCAGAGTTACATTAATTTGAAGTTGTTAAAAAGACCTTTGGGGAGGCCGAGACGTAGATGGGAAGATATTAAAATGGATCTGAGGGAGGTGGGATATGATGATAGAGACTGGATTAATCTTGCTCAGGATAGGGACCAATGGCGGGCTTATGTAAGGGCGGCAATGAACCTCCAGGTTCCTTAAAAGCCAGTAACTAAATAAGTACAGTAAGTAAGTAAGTAACATAAGCTGCTAAAACTATTGAAAATAAAATTACACTTGAATACATATCAGCAATCAGCAGTATGAAATTAATAGCACCTGTGCTCACTTAATCACCTTCACTACGCTAAGTACCATTTTACGCCATTGCAATAGGTGACAATAAATTTGCCAGCACACAATCAACATAAATAATATTGTTGACATACGGAAACCAACCTTTTGGAATATTTTTGAACATTTTGAAAATCTCCACCCTTTTTATGCAACTTTCAACCTCAATATGCACACTTGATCTACCTTGAGTTTGTAACACTTCAGCTTCAGTAAATATCCCGTTGTGAAGAAAGCCATAATAACTTATTAATGAATGAAGTAACTGTATGTTAATGCATGGGAACCCTGTTTCTGCTAGTATACCATATTCCCCACTCAAAATATTCCAAATATTCCCACTAATATTACAAGTAAATAGTAAAAAGATTACTATAATTTTGCACAACACAATCATAAACATTGTCATTAGTAGCTGCATTCTTACTTGAATGTTTAATTCTTTTTATCATCTTTCAAATCACAAAATTTCAGATTCTGTTTTTGGTTTTCTCTTACAGCTTTCTTAAAATACAATGGCACATACAATGGATGATTTTCAATATTATTCTGCTTTCCATAGGGTGACCAGACGTCCTCTTTTGTCCGGGCATGTCCTCCTTTTTAGGTCTTTGTCTGGGGTCCAGGTGGATTTTTAAAAAATCAAGAAATGTCCTCCTTTTCGTAACTTGTATGTCTGATACTGTGAAATTAACTGATTTGACGCCTTTTTTCAAGTAATTTGTCTGTAGATGGCAGCAGCATCGATGGAATATACTCTTTGTCAACGATCATAACTCGCTTTGCTCGTCCTTGTTATGGTCGTTGCTCACAGGTAACTAGTAAATCAATGGTTCAGTATAATTTGAAGAAATTTTCTTGTGTGTCTTTTACAAATAACTTCTGAACAAACCCAAGTTACTGCAACAAATTGGATCATCAGAAAAGTATCTGCAACAAGATTAAATATGGAGGGTGTGGGGAAATATAATGGTAACCATCTTTTCATGTCTTCTTTTATCTACTTAAAATTTGTACATCTGAAACACATTACAAAGTAACATTAAATTCACATTTTATGCTGCCTTTTTACGAATTTTGACAAAAATTATAGTTCTCTTGACTTTCATTTGTAGCTAACTGTAAAATGATTTTATATTATTAAGTTCTGTCATGAATATGGTGTAATGAAATAGGTATTGACATAATTTTAAGTATAATATAGGTCTAAGCCTAAATCTAAATAGGTATTTTTTGTCCTCTCTAATAATTATAGTTACTTTTGCAGCTAACTTTAAAATTTTTATTCTTATTTTTATCATAATTATTTTGTATTAAATTAGATATTAACGAAATTTAAAAAATAATATAGGCCTAAGCCTAAATCTAAGTGCATATTATTTTCTGTTCTCTTTTTTTCGAACAATGCCCTCCTTTTTGAAGCTTTGTGTCCTCTTTTTTTATCGATGTGAACCTGGTTACCTGGCTTTCCCACTACAAATAGGAGAACTTTTATTGATTCCCAAGGAGTTCCATCTTTACCGAAATAAAGAAATTATTATTATTATTATTATTATTATTATTGTTATTATTATTATTATCATCATCAGCAGCAGCAGCGGCATCTTCATTATTATGGGAATGATCTAGTGTAGCTGAGCTACATTTTACATGGAAGAAGTAAACATCCTAATCTAACGTGATGTAATGCATTGATTTGGGCTATAATTAATATAATCATATTGTTATCATTTAATTATTAGTCACTCAATCGCCAACCACCCCCACTGTTTCAGTATCTTCCCATAAAAGTAAACATTGCATATTCTCACTGCTAAAATCCACTTCTTCCGTCTATCTGTTTCTCATGGACGATTAGGAAATGAGTTCTTTCCGTGTTTTGTGCTGTATTGTGGCAATTCATTGCGTAATAATTTCGCTGTGATTTAGGCATTTTTACGTAATTATAACTGCACATGTATACAAGTGACTCCATTGCCTGGTATGATCGTTCATGAATGTAATCACCAAAGTTTTGCCACTTTCTTTCGCTAGAGGTGCTGGCCAGTAAGTGTGACTCCAGTTACTATGAAACATAACGCGAATCAGGAAATCAATGAGGCCAATGCTACTAATGTTGACAATGAAGGCTTTCAATTAGTTTCTAGAAAGAAATTAAAAAAAAAGAGAACCCAAAGTTGGAACCTTTTCTACTAGTAACATTGAAATGGCCCCTGAGCGAATCAGAACTGAATCTCTCTTTGTTTCGAGATTCAGTTCTAAAGTTAGCTCTAACAATATAGTCGACTCTTTCAAAAACAAATTAGAACTTAGGTCGCTCTTGGTAACTAAACTCAAAACAAAATTTCAAATGTATTCTTCCTTCCATGTAGCTGTGGACGAAAGGGATTTTGATTTGGTAAATAATCCTGAAGTTTGGCCTGCTGGTTGCCTAATCGCACCTTTTTTTTAGGAAACTCAAACCAACAGCATTGCTCGCATTCTACGAATTCTGATTCTCAGGGAAATGCCTCCTAGTCTAATCACCTATCACTTAACTATTTATGTGCAATTCCATTATTCATCTTGAGATTTTTTATCAAAATGTTCGTGGACTTAATACGAAATGTGATGAAATTTTCCAAAATATAGTGAGTAATAATGAATTCTATACTATACATTAATCAGATCTAAACTAGAATATGCATCTGTCGCCTGGAATTCTATTACTTCTACTGATTTGGCTAAATTGGAAATCATCCAAAGAAAATTTATGTCCCTATGTGCCTTTAGGTTTTTGCCTAATTCATCTGTTTTCAATTATGAGCGTACTTGTAAATACACTCAGGGACAAAAAAACCGGACACTTCTATATTTGCTTGTATTTTGTTGCCAATTATTTCAAAATGAAACAAAACCCATTTAAACAAAATAATGTTTCATTTAGCACCTTATACGACAACATTTGAAAAAAAAAAATATCTGATGAGAAAATTTACAAAAAATTACAAAGGGCGTATAACTATGGCATCGTTTGGTCTAACTGTTTTTTCATTTTATGCTGCCTTAAACATTAAAAACTCTTTTTAGTAACTGGTATTACCCCCTCTGGCTTGAATAACTGCATCCATACGTCTTGGCATGCTCTCAATTTGGTTAGCAATGCCTTCTTGAGAAATAAGTTCCCATTCTTCGCCAAGTGCTCGCCTCAACTTTTGTAACGATTCGGGTCTCGATCGTCTATTCTTAACACGCCATCCCAGCATGTCCCACACGTGTTCAATTGGGTTCATGTCTGGACTCCTTGCTGGCCATGGAAGAACATGGATTCCCATTTCTTGGAGATAATCTCCGACCGCATGGGCAATATGCGGCCGTGCATTATCATGCATTAAAACAAAATTATCGCCTACAAATTGGCCAAATGGCACAACATGATCAGCCAAACATTCATTTATATACCTATCAGCTGTTAGTCTTCCATTTTCAATAAAAACCAACTCTGTACGAGTATCCGTACACACTCCTGCCCAAACCATCACTCCACCACCTCCATACAGCACATTTTCGGAAATGCAACACTGTGAAAATCGTTCTCCCCTCCTTCTCCAAACTCTTTCACGTCCATCAGGCGAGCACAGATTGAAACGGGACTCATCGGTGAACAGAACACAGCTCCACTGTCCATTTCTCCAATCCCTGTGATCATTTGCAAAACGCAGTCGTTCAACTCGCATCCTGAGAAGTCTGGGACCAGATGCAGGTCTACTTGATATCAGTCCACTTCCTCCTTCTAACTGTTTTGGCCGAAATTGGGCATCCATGCATGTTAACAAATTGCTGGGCTACACTAGTAGCTGGCAGGTTGTGCTCCCTAAGAACTCTCAACATCATATACCTGTCTTCATTTGGATTTGTAGCTCTTGGACGATCCGAACCTGGTCTTCTGGTATATTCTTGGGTCTCTCTATACCGTTTTATGGCATCATGGGTTGTGCTTCTAGCCATATTCATAACATTTGCAATGTAACGTACACTGCGTCCATCATCGTAAAGGGCTACAGCTTGAGCCACATCTTCAGGTCGCATCTTGTTTTAAGACAAATGTTACAACCCCACTTAAACTCAGAAAATGTAAAAATAAAGAAATAACGAATGATAACGATAATGAAGCACAAAATGCTTGAGACAAAATTGTTATAGCTGAGACTCCGAAAGCAAAATTGGAATATTTGGTTGTAATGGCTTGTTTATAAAACAAAAAACAATCAACAATGTATACACGTCTCCGTAACAACAGATGGCTACCATAATATTGTATGAGAAGATAATGTTTTGCAAAATACCAGCAAATATTAAAGTGTCCAGTTTTTTTTGTTCCTGAGTGTATTTTAACTTTTCTAGCCTTTATGCTAGATGTCTTGAACTTGACTACTTATTCTTTTGTAAGGCCTTAAAGGGTGATATTGATTGTGAATCCTTCATAAGCAATATCTTCCTTCGGGCCCCTATGAATGGTTTAAGATTTCAAAAAATGTTTTATACCTATAAGCCTAAATCTCTCTCTCCAGTTGTCAGATGCATGAAAGCTACATTATATTAATTCAGATCCGTTTAATGTATAGTTTGTTGTTTGGCTATTCTTATATTAAGTACATTCATTTTTAACTTCATTTGTGTTGTTTTTAGCTTTTCTGTGTCATGTATTTTTTGTAATTATCTATTCAATTTGTCATTATTGTTTATTTGTATTTGTCTGTAATTTTAATAATTATTTGTATGCACTGTTTTTGTTATCTATTCATTTTGTCGCTATGCACTGTGTCTTATGCTATTCCAGTCTTCATTTATATCATTTCATTGATTCATTTGTAATTCATTATAATTATTTAATTGCCATTATTTTAATTATCTCACTGTAGTAGTTTTAATAATTATTTGTGCTATTTTGCTTTGTTGTATTTTGTCAATGATTGATGTGGACTATTATATTGTTTGTATTTCATCTCATTGCCATTTTCTATCATTCATTCTCATCATCATTTGTTGTTTTGTTTTGTTCTGTGTCGTGCTAAACTGTAATTGGCCTTGTGCTGTTGTTTTGCACGTTAATATTTTAAATAAGGAAATAAATGATTATTACTACTATTATTATTATTATTATTATTATTATTATTATTATTATTATTAACATGTAGTTAAATATACAATACTATACCAAAATAATCTATTCCTTTATAAGTGTCTAAAGAAAAATTTATATTGTTTGTATTTCATCTCATTGCCATTTTCTATCATTCATTCTCATCATCATTTGTTGTTTTGTTTTGTTCTGTATCGTGCTAAACTGTAATTGGCCTTGTGCTGTTGTTTTGCACGTTAATATTTTAAATAAGGAAATAAATGATTATTACTACTACTATTATTATTATTATTATTATTATTATTACTATTATTATTATTAACATGTAGTTAAATATACAATACTATACCAAAATAATCTATTCCTTTATAAGTGTCTAAAGAAAAATTAAATTTCTTCTATAAATAATATAGATCTCTTTAAAGAGAATAAAACATAAACATAATATTTTCGTAATTTCAACAAGCAAATGAATAAATAACAAATATATTTCATTGAACACTTATTCAAACACTTAGGCTATTTTGTGAAAAAATAATTATTATAAAATTAATTACATAATAATCTCTGAAAATTAATCAGACACCCTACAATCAACTTAACTATTAATTGGGTGTTAATTTAATCCAACTTCTCTTTATAGTTTCCCTGGATACATCATTCCAAGCATTTGCAATGCTATCAATTGCATCTTTTATGAAATATTTCTTTAAGAACTCACGGACATTTCCATTTGAATCCTCTCTTATCATGCACTGAATAAAATAGTTTGCGATATCGACACTTCACACTCTCTATTTCGCCTTGGTCCAAGGGCTGTATTAAGGAAGCAGTGTTAGGAGGTAGGAATCTACAAAGCATGTTACTATTATCATTCAAATGACAAGATGCGTTATCCATCACGAATATTGCCTCTTCTGACAAATTGTCCTGTCGTAAATGTGAGCAGATCTCGGGAACAAATAAATCAATTTGTAAATATCTCTACAATCATCCAAGTGTTCTTTTGTGAATAATAACGTACCTACAGGTAAATAATTGTTAATATTTACATTCTTAAATGCCCTTGGATTTTTTGATTTCCCGGGGAAGCTTGTGGGTACCACTGGCATTAGAGCACATCAGTAAAGTGATTCGTTCTTTCTGTTGTTTGAACTCTGATGCCGAACGTTCTGAAGCCGAAGCTAGAGTTTTGTCGGGAAACGCTTTCCAATTAAGCCTCGTTTCATCACAATTGTATATCTGAGCGTTGCTTAATTGATGACATAATATTTCGTGGTGAAGGTCCTCAACAAACTGAGAAACAGATGATGTATCAGCACTTCGTTGTTCGTCTTTTATTGAAATCTGGTGAATACCATGACGCGCTTTAAAATTTCTTAACCACCCATTGCTAGCTTTAGATGTTGTATCACCACCAAGCTTATTGTTAATTTCACAGGTTTTCACACTCACTATTTAATCTTACACAGGAATACCCTCACTTCCCTTTTGCTTGAACCATTCAAACGTTTCATTCTCTGATTTCTTGTTATCAGGAAGTTTCATAGATTTTCTTTTCTTTACTTTACATTACCCTCTTTGTTTTTCAGTACTTCTGCAAAAGCTTTTATTTTTTCACTGTCACTTTTTATCCTGTATACAACAAATAAGGTTAGATTACATTGCTTAGCAAGTTTACTTATTTGTTCACCATTTTATATTGCAGCAATAACCTGCAGTTTTTCTTCTAAGCTCAGTCTTGTTCTCTTCTCTGACATCTTTATCATGTATCAAGTACTCGTTGTGTACTTGACAGCAGCGACGCATGAACTGAACCAACCCTGCTTGCAATTTAAATGCTCCTTCCTCTAAATTGGAGTCCTAGTGTACTGTCAAAAATAATAAATCTGCATTAATTTTTCGAGGAATGGCTTTAAATCATTTGTCTATGAATTGCATGTCAGTGAGAAATCCATGAGACACTTACTCTTTCCTCCAGCATTATTACAGAACGGTACACTATAATACCATATTTATTTATGCACATTTACAAAAGCAATAAACGAAATATAAACTCACTGCAAATAATTAACCACCTAGAGCCACGTCAAGTCTGAAAGTACGAAACAAAACATCCAGATTTCAAAAATAAAATTAAAAAGAGTAATTAAAAAAACTGTTTTCATTGGATAAAATGTACACTGAGAGGAAGACACACTCAAATTTGAAGGAAAAACCGTTTTTCCATTGGCTATAGGCAGAACAATAGGAGCAACTTGTGTTTGAGAGAGAGAGGTGTGTGTGTGTATGTGTGAGAGAGAAAGAGAGAGAGAGAGAGGGGAGAGTAGTTTATGTATATATATATGTGTGTGTGTGTGTGTGTGTGTGTGCGCGCGTGCTGACTTTCATTTTCAGAGAGAAGAATTTATGATATTTATTACTAACAATGCAGTGTCAATATATTGCCATACACACACATTCTTTCCTTTATAAAATCGTGGCATGTCTTCAATCACGTGGAAAATAGATCTCATCTCACCACTGTATCGAGCACGAAAATAAATAATACCTCACTCTTACAAACAGGAAAATAGTAAAACACTTAGGAATAATCTATATTTAGATTCAAATATAACTTTTAAAAGTCAAGTGATCTACATTTGTAAGAAAACTTCTACAATATTTCATTCCTTCGAACACTTATCCAAGGTCCTACCTCCTAGCCTAAAAAAGAATCTGATTCAAACGTCAGTTACGTCCCATTTCGATTCTATATTCACGAATCTAAATACTGATCTGCGTTCATTTCATTTGCAACATTAGAAAATTTGATCGTGTAACACCATCACTAGAAGTGTCTTGGAATACACTTAAAGAAAAAGGACTTACCAGTTCCCTCTTATTACTATTTAAAATTACCCACACCTCCATACCCACTTACCTACCGTCTCATATTGTTTATATGTCACTACCACAAACCCTGAACTTGCATCTTCCGTCTATACCTCTTTTAACCTTTTACTCAACTTTCAGCATATCACTTCTACGATTCTGGAATTCCCTCCCTGACCATGTCAGATTGTCGGACAATATCAAAATTCAAGTGTAAATTAAGAATCACATTCTAGTTCATGGAATTACGTGCTGAACACCTGTTGATTTATGGAACTTCGGCTTTAGCCTTAATTCATAATATCATAATGTTGTATCTAGCCTATAAGATATGTTAGTTTAGAATTTATAAAACAGTGTAATGTATATTCTTATTATTATCATCATCATTATTTACCCTTTGAAGAAGTGGAAAAATTCAAATATCTTGGAGCAACAATAACAAATATAAATGATACTCGGGAGGAAATTAAATACAGAATAAATATGGGAAATGCCTGTTATTATTTGGTTGAGAAGCTTTTGTCATCCAGTCTGCTCTCAAAAAACTGAAAATTAGAATAAAATTTATAAAACAGTTACATTACCGGTTGTTCTATATGGTTGTGAAATTTGGACTCTTACTTTGAGAGAGGAACAGAGAATGTTGTGTTTGAGAATAAGGTGCTTAGGAAAATATTTGGGACTTAAAGGGATGAAGTTATAGGAGAATGGAGAAAGTTACACAACACAGAATTGCACACATTGTATTCTTCACCTGACATAATTAGGAACATTAAATCCAGATGTTTGAGATGGGCAGGTTATGTAGCATGTCTGGGTGAATCCAGAAATACATATAGAGCGTTAGTTGGGAGGTTGGAGGGGAAAAAGACCTTTAGGGATGCCGAGACGTAGATGGGAGAATATTATTAAAATGGATTTGAGGGAAGTGAGATGTGATGGTAGAGACTGGATTAATCTTGCTCAGGATAGGGAACAATGGTGGGCTTATGTGAGAGTGGCAATGAATCCCTGGGTTCCTTAAAAGCCATAAGTAAGTATTATCATCATCATCGTTATTTCTGTATTTCCTCTTGCTCTTCTATTTTTCTTGTATTAGTTTCCTTTTAATTCTGTTGATTTTCTATTGAAGTTTAATGTAAATTGCATTATTTATTTCAACTGTCTGTATTTGTAAATATTTGTTAAAATGTGTTATATAAAATAACTTTCTTGTGTTGATTGAAACTATAATGGTAATTTACCTTAGTTAAGTTAATGTCTAGTTTCAGCTTCATTTAGGCCATGTTCAGATTTCTAGTGAGTATATAAATCTGAAGGTGGCCGAAATGAAGCCGAAAGTCATTAACTATGGTAAACTACCATTACAGTTTCAATTAACACAGGAAAGTTGTATATATAACAAATTTACCAAACATGTAGAGATAAAAGTGTGTAATCAAGAGGTATTTGTTGTATTTAGGCTATATGTGTCATCTGGTATGATGGAAGAGATGGCTCTATGGCCTTAATCTGTGAGATTAAATAAATAAGTAGATAAATGAGTGAAGAAGTAAGCAGATAAGTAAATAAATAAATTCCCGTAATAGCACTTGCAACACTCTTGCTTCTCTTCTACATGTACGAAATACTGGAGTCACCAACAAATGACAGTTTTTGACCATACACTCACGATCTTTCCCTTGGAAAGTAATGAACTTAATTAGCATTGTAATATTTCTCTTTGATCAAGCACTGCACCCCACCTTTCTGCTCACTTATAACTGAAGCTCCATCATATATTTGGCAGATGAGTTTCTCAGGAGATTTTTCAATTCCAATTTCACACAATTGGTTTAGAATTATTGTTGCTATCCCTGCTGCACTTCAAAATATCCCCAAAAATGTTCAGTTATTTTGACCTTGATCTGATAGCCTATCTCAAAATAAGTGAGAATAGGGTTTTACATGAATTGTCTGTTGTTTCATCTGCCTGAATATATAGAAAGTTCACATCACTAATTTAAGATAAAATTGGATCAGTGTCTGGTAGAGTTCCTGGGTAGCTCAGTTGGTAGAGCATTGGTACATTTAACCAAAGGTCCCGGGTTCGATACCCAGCCCTGGAGCAATTTTTCCCTCGAAATTATTCAAATCAACTTTACAGGGAGTTATACCTGAAAACTTGATTTGCATAATACATTCACTGTTCGTTTACAGAAAATCACAATTTAAGTAACACAGAGTTCGTGTGCACTCAATGTTGGTTGCTTGATGGTTGTCAGCCCAATTTGAGGTCTGTGGATATACAGGGAAAAATTGGATCGGTGTCTGGTAGAGTTCCCAGGTAGCTCAGTTGGTAGAGCATTGGTACGTTTAACCAAAGGTCCCGAGTTCGATATCTGACACCGGAACAGTTTTTCTCTCGAAATTATTCAAATCAACTTTACAAGGAGTTATACCTGAAAGCTTGATTTGCAAAATATGTTCTTGATAAATCGACAAAATAACATCCAAAAGTTCATTTTGAAGACACTTGAATTTTCTTAATGGTCTTAACGCATTATCAAGGACTACAGTGTAATTAATGAGACCTCTAAAAATGGCTGGATTGTCTTGAGTTCTCAGTTTCATCATGGCCACGCAGAACTAATTCGAATTCTCCACAAAACTTAATTGCATCAATGATGGATGCGTGAAAAACTGTACCTATTTTTGTTCACAAGTTTGTTATGCTTATAAACAGGTACACCATAACCGTCATCGTTGCAATGTGATATTGGTTTTTCCCAACACAGCGAAACTCATTTCATTATCTAAATGGCATTTTGACATTCCATGCTTCTTACTTTTTTCAGGCAAATGTTTTAAATCTTTGACGTCTGTTTTAATCCAAGTGTCTTTCCAATAGAATAAAATACATGAACAGCAAGGCAGTGAATTATCCAGAGGACACTCTTACATCCAATTCATCTTTTTGTATACTGTTTTATTAAAATTTCTGTTGTATGTTCTGTTTTTATCTTTGAACACTTGAGTAATGCAAAGTTCTGGTCTTGGTGGGCCTAATTCCTCAGCTAACACTTTGTCTTTATTTGCTTTTCAAGTATTTCACTTGATTCATTTTCCTAAAATAATGTAAATAAAATAGAATAAATAGATAATACTAAATATAAGTAATGTAAATATACATAATATAAAATAAAAGATGATACTAGAATACTTGTACTCAAAACTAAAACAGTTATTTAGCAACTCATTAAAAAAAACATGTTTAACATTGCTAACACTAACAAACACTAAACAAATATAAGAAGAAGCCAAACCATTCAAAACTACTACTTGCTACCCACCAAACTAAATAACGTGGTCTTTGTAGCCTTGTTTTAAAAAATACCCCAAGTACCATCTAGTGATCACATGAGTAACTATTTAGAAAAAAATTAAAGCAGTGCTATGGTGTCATTATTGTGACGAAAAAGCAATGGTATTACTCATAACTCCCCTGTTGCCTCCCTCAGCTGAAACTTAGGGATGATGATAAAAAAATGAGGCCAGAAATTTGGCTGTGTGTCCATTGCAATGTTGCAAAGTTTGCATAAAATACAACTTCAAAACAAAATCGGCATGACATTTAATGGAGGGGCATCTGACCTTAATGCAGCTCCACTCCTTCCTCAGCGACAGGTTCAATCAAGTGTCTTGTGAATATAACAGTACTCAGACAGTATTTGGTATTCATGCTTGTCAAAATCTCAACGACATTTTTTATTATACATTTAAGTATGATTTATATGGAAAGTACATACCTCTGCAATGCAAAAGTATGGTGTAGTGTTAGCGCATCATGTGACCAATGTATGAAGTTTCAGGCAGACACAGTTATCAGGTATGTGGGCAGGTCATTTAAATACATGTAGGTCTAGATTCTAGATTTAGCACAGGCTGCTTGCTGAATTGTAAGATGGAACATGATATGATAGTGATATATGATAAGATGTATGATATGATATATGATATGATATGATGATATGATATGTGCTAATGATAATATATTATGATATATTTCATATATTTTGATATTTTGTCTACTACTTTTTTTTTACATATAATGGTGAACCTCACATATGCGTGTATGGTGCCACCATTACCATTTATTACAATGACACTTACTTGGAGTACACACTTTATGGTTCCTATATCTCCTCTACCTATATACCCTCACATTATTTGAACTCTCCTACTAATCCTATACTTACTAATCCTAATGTTAGTTCTATCTGAGTGTCATCTACAATCTTGACTACCTCTTCCTAACCTTTTTTAATTTTTATTTCTAATCTGGTTTTACTATTGCGAGAACCTTCCATTATTTTTCCAATACCAATAATCTGCTCTTTAACATTGTACAATTTCTCTATTACTTCTCAATCTTTTGCCAGGTTCCCCTTAATCATTTTATTCTTGCCTACTATTATATTTATCACTATCCCTTACCCCCTAGATGTTAATTTCATTGCTCCTGTTACCACTACAAATTACACTCTTCACTATACCTACTTTATCCATTTACACTAATAATACTTATTATTAATCCTTACTTCACCATTGTCCAATATTCATTATTATATCTGCTTCTTACACTGTTACACTAATCACTAATTCACTCTTCATAGCTTACTTTTTCTTATCTAACTTATTTTCTTCATACTGTGATTCGCTATTCTAGCTAATCTCCTTTGCCATACTTCTCGCCTAATAACTGTCGGAGTATATATCAACCAGCGATGTTGTAACACAGAAATATTAATTTTTTAAGAGAAAAAATTAAAGTTCGGGGTCTAGTTTGAAATAGAGAAAAAGAGGAAATAAAAACATCAAAATAGGCTGTTTGAGGCACACTTAAGTAGCTTTTTCAAGCATAAATGTTGATGAAACATATAAATATGAAATCTCAGAGCTGTATTCGAGTGTAGGCTTTCACGGCCAGCCTCATAGCCTGGAAAACTTTTCTCCTATTCTCAGAGCTGTAGTTATAAACAGAAGAGTTGGTTTTTATCTGAAGATCTGTGGTCTGGTTATTATGGACTTGTTATAATTAAATTTTTTATTATGTTCCGGGCTTAATATTTGGTATTTTATTGGAGCATACATGCTTTATGTATAATTTACCGTTTTCTTTAATTGCAGTGATTATAGTTTCAGCTCATCTTTCACATTTGGAATTATTTTAAATTTAGTGCTTTAAAATGACAAGTCAAAGGGCAAAATAGCTGTAGTTGCTGTCTTTGCTTGTAAATACCGGTATGACACAAATCACCATCCAAAATTTCATCTTTAATTCTTTCTCTAGGAAATTCTTGGATATCTTTTCCTTCTGCTGTGTAACAGAAATCCTTAAAATGTTCTTTTTCCTCCATTTTAATTGTTTGTATATCCTATCTGTCACTTCTCTATACTCTGTCCTTGACATCAGTATGTTTTAATTTGCATTTCTTTTTCCGATCTGTTGATTGAGATATTTAGTTTCTGGGAAAATTAAATTAGTTAACATGAATCTGAGCTTCTTGCCAGATCTTATGTGCAGATCTTAAAATGCATCAAAATATCACTTTAGTATCTCCCCTCCAAAGTTTCTTAGTTGAATTGGTACTGAAATTGCATCATCAGGTAGAAAGTGGTGTGAAATTTTTGTTCTGAATGCTTCTTTCATAAAAGAATGTACATTCAAATTGTAACTATCTCTGCTCTTTAATGAATACAGTTTAATGAATATTACTTACAGATGTCTCACAACCACATGGGACATGACCATGCTGCACATATGGACCATCATATGGACCATACAACTACATCATCTGCTGACACAACCATGGATATGGACATGGGGGATATGGTTCACGATGAATGCTCCACAATGAGTCATGGAGGCCACAGCATGATGGTAGTGAGTTGTCTTTTTGTCTGTGATTTCTTTTATGCTGTTAATCAAAAATCATAAAATGTATTTAAGTTCTTGATCATCAAGTCAGCAATTCCTTCATGAAACATTCATTGATTATATTGAGAAAGTTTGTCAAGCATGGCTCTGGAGTAATTATTGAACAGATGACTCACCAGGTCATTTTTACGCAAAATATAGTAAAACACCTTTAGTAGCAGCAGCTGCCGCTGCCTCCTCCTTGATGGTTTCAGTTTTGATGTAATTGTCAGTGATAGATACCGTAAAATCACTGGAACCTCTCTGTAATTACAACCTCTGCTAATTTGGTAGCAGATGTCGTTACATATAGGCCACTTTTACACTAAACCTGGAGTAATTTAAGCTTATTATTCAAAAGTGCTTCTACTTATTGTTTATTATATGTTCACCTGTATGTAATTTCTATTTGATACATATTTTATTATTATTTTCTATCCCAAAATCATTAAGTACGACGAATATTACTGTTGTCAAAGGTTTTCTTGAACTTCCTGAGCGGGAACAGAGGGGCTGAGGGAAGGAAGCTCGTAACAAGGGTGGAGCCAAAAGAGTAGCATATCACAATCTGTCAAAAAATATAGAACTATTTTCTTCATTGCATACTGGCAGCTTAATGTTGAAAATGGAGCAGTAATAATGAAGTTATGGTAAAATCTCACCACTACTGCAAGAAAAGATAACCCTGTTATCGACAGTGGGGAAAAGGAAATTATTGCAAAATGTCATTAAGCGTTGGAAGGAGGAAAAATTAAATAAATGTTCATTGGAATTTCTTGAGAAAGCAGCTAAGTATTCTGGCAAAAGTACAGTTAGTTCTTTGAAGGGAATTAAGAAGGTTCAATTACAACCAAATGAATCCGGAAAAGAATAGGTATGGAATGTTTAGAATGAATAGTTGTAATGATTATGTTTGGTAATTTGTATACCGAGAGTGACATGGACGGCTCAGAAGCCAATCAGTGTAAGTCACTAAATATCCAATTCTGAAATATTGAACTTGGGGGATTGACGCATTTCTTCATAAGCATATTCAATAAGTTAAGTCAGTTGTAATATTTTTATCCGGAAGAGAGCAGTACATATTAATGGTTCTGAAAATATCACATAAAATTTCAGTGATCATTCAAAGTAAGGCAAGAAAGATTTGTTTTTTGATGCTGAGACTCTTGCATTTTTTTTAATATCAAATTTATTTAATTAATATACTAGGTTTACACTACATTAGGCATTGCAGCCTGAAAGAGCAGAAGCTTGTGCTCGGGTGCAGTTCAGTTTAGATTCATATGTTTCTGCAGTTACCATAATCTATAACTTCAGCTAACTTTCAAGTGAACTAACACACATTCAAGGTATTATTGGTATTTATATTATTTATTTACTTAGTTCACCCAACTTTTAAAACGACTAATATATTACATACATGAATGTCAAATATATAGAAAATATAGAATGAATTAACAAAACAAAACTAAAAACAACAAGAAATATAATAAACTGACAAATAGAAAGACTAAAATAGCAAATGGAACATCGCAACATTAAGTTTTTATTGTTTTTAATTCAGAATACTCTGTAAATGATGATTCAGAAACCAGTGGCAGTGGTACCAATGATAATGAGAATGCAGATACGCATATTGAAAATCAAAATAATGGGGAAAACATAAATAAATTTTAAAACAGGAGTTATTGTAAAAGTGGTATATAATTTCAGGAAATTGGAAGATGAACGTGAAATAAGTATTAATACAAGTGGCAGACAAGATCAGGACAAGAATTCATTATTATGGCTTGTAATTATGCATGTTGCCGCATCTGTAGCTACAGAGAGCTGGCCTTCCGTGCATGTGGCCCAGGTTCGATCCCTGGCCAGGTCGTGATGGAATTTATGGTGGACAAAGGAAATATTGCAGAAAGTCTTTTCTCGGGATACTCCCGTTTCCCTCTATCATTCCACCAACACTTTCCAATTCCCCCCTTCAGTTCATCTATCATCTGCAGTAGTAAAAATAGGCTGAGGTGAAGGTTTGGGGGTAGTATGGGTTTCCGATGCTGATATAGGAAAGGCTTGAGGCTCCAGGTGCCTGGAGCTCATCTGACTACTCGCATGTGGACGAGACCTGGCTCTATCAGAGAGCTGTGGCAGGATGGCCCACCTGTCAGTGTCGGATTCACGAATGCCACCCAGGCCACTGTCATGGACAATCATCGCATGTAAGGGCTCACATGGGCTAAATCGTGCCCAAGTGTATGGACCATCCAGCCCTTGTCAAAGTCAAGCTAAAATGTGCACCCAAAATGTACTTCCCCAAGAAAGAAAAAATTTTCAGAACTTTCCATTCCCTAGCAGATAATATAAAACAAAATATTTACATGCATGGCCTAGCACAATGTGCACCAATTAAACAACATCGAATTAGAGATTTTTCTGAAGGTGCTAAATAAAAATTCTATTAGTATTTCCTACATACAGATGAGTCATCAAAGAAGTATTCAAGAAGTGTTTCAAATTAGTGATTCTAGGCTCTATGTGTTGTGAAAGGCTTTCATATTTAGGAAGGTCACTACTGAGGAATATCCGTAAATTTGATGGTAGATACTGTAAAGATGTACCTTATACACAGAAAGAAAGAGGGCATCATGTGATCAACACCACAAAACAAGCAAGACAGAAAAAACTTGAAAAACTCTTTTAATCCAAAATAAGAGTATATAAAAGTATTATTAAACCAATAGTAGTATAAGGAAGTGATACCTGGACTCTACCTGAAAGGGCAATAAAGATCTTAAATGCCTGGGAAAGGAAAGTATTACGAAAAATCTTTGGGCCTACTTATGAGCAAGGGTTTTGGCGAATCAGAACAAATGCCGAGTTATATGAATTATATAAAGATATTAACATTGTTGTTGATATAAAACTCAGAAGGTTAGAGTGGCTAACTAGGATGGAGAACAATCGCACACCCAAAGCTCTACTAGGTGCATTGCCAGTAGGAAGAAGGAAAGTCGGATGACCTAAATTGAGATGGCTGGATGATGTTCAGACTGACCTAACAAAAGTTGGAATTAGAAGATGGAGAACACGAGCATTAGACAGGAGTGATTGGTAGGATGTTCTAAGGGAGACTAAGGCTAAACTGCAAGGGCCATAATGCCAATGATGATGATGATGATGATGACTCTTTCAATATCTGAACAACCGCTCTATACTGCTGTCAGGCCTGTGAAATACAGGAAAAAGAAAGATGTGATAGACTTGTTGCTGTACATAATATTAACTGTATATCATCTTTACTTTAGTTCTCTACCAAGCTTGAACAGCAATGTGTCCAGAACTTGGGCTACCAGTACTTCTGCAGAGAAGAATTAGTGATCACAGTGATAATTCCAATTGCTATTGTGATTAGACGACCTGGAATTGAACTTGCCAGAAATATGTTTGAAAAAAGGTTCAGTGGACAAAAGCAATAAGTCAATATTTTTTTACGTTTTCGCCTCTAATAGTTACATTTATTAGTCGATACTTTTGTAAGTACCATAAAGTGGGGCAAAATTGATTTCAAAAGGCGACTTTGATACCCAGTTCTTTGCTCCAAACTTAATCAAATTAAGCAGAAGTCAGTGAAACCAGATCTGATCTATTCACGACAATAGTTACATGTACATTGTATTCAAACAGCAGTGAGTTCTTATGGCTGCCTGGTTCATTTATTCAGTATTAAATTCTGGTCTTGAAATTGATGCCGGATATATGAATGAAAAATAACTGCTGAAAACTTTGAATGCCTAAATGTAAGTAATAAATGAAAAGCATGATCTTATATAATGGATGAAATGTCATATCTTCTACAATTATTGCCCAAGAGATGAAATTTTTAGCATATCGAATTTAGTCAAAATAATTTCAAGTGTGTTGTGGGTCAGATTGATCGTCACAATGGGGCGACATTGATAGAGATCAAAGTCACCCATCTCTATTATTTTATTTCAATAAATTATTTTTTTCAGATGGTACGTGACTATCAATAATGTTGGAGGTAGAGCATACAAAAATTGTATTGATCAACTGAATGAAACCATTGAGAAAGTAGAAGATGGCACAGTGTTCATGAAGGCAGCATTGCGATACTATAAAATAATATAGAGTACAATAAATAACAACTTTCAGGGAAAACTTGGAGGTCAATGTGTGTTCTCTTCTGCTGAAGAGACAACAATAATAAATGCTGCTGCAAAATGCACTGATTAGATATTTTCCTTAAACTTATTCTAAGGAAACTAT
The DNA here is from genome assembly GCF_040183065.1 of Periplaneta americana. Classification (NCBI taxonomy): domain Eukaryota; kingdom Metazoa; phylum Arthropoda; class Insecta; order Blattodea; family Blattidae; genus Periplaneta; species Periplaneta americana. The sequence goes on from NC_091119.1 coordinate 75,708,680, forward strand.
AGAAGAATATTTTCAGAATTTGTAAATAACACTCAGAGATGTCCCAGAAGAAAACATCTCCAATTACAAATGTTTTAGATACTCCAAGGAATTTCAAATCTTTCTAAAAGTGCTATAACAATAATGGTTTGTAATTTTTGTAATTTACTTCTTCCGGCATACATTGTTTAAAAGTTCCAATACATATGCAATACATGGAAAAAAAAAAAATGACTCACAGGGTGCAGCATGGTGTAAAGCCTAGTTGCAGTAAGGATTTTTGCTATGACTATATTCATTTCAAGACATATCTATTGTATAATTTTTCCATACACTAGCTCTTTTGCCTAAGCCTACCACATATGAGAAAGAGTCTATTCTCTTTCCATTTCCATATAAAGCAAATGTACTCGAGATGTAAAATTCACTTGATTAAATATATTCAACAGACTTCAGTGGTTCATATTGGAAATTATATTTTTGTACATATTTTTCTATATATTTTTCTGTTCAGAAAATTAGTTTTTAAGTATGTTATATCATATACTAGCAAAAAGCACCCGGCGTTGCATGGGTTTTCCTTTCTGCTTCTGTTTTTAATTAAACTGCTTATTACATTTTCGGAAATCTCGGAAACCTAACTATAGACAACCAAAACGAATTGCCTTTACTAAGCTAAGATTAATCTTTACTTAACGTCACTTACATGAATTGATGAACTCCTTAGCGAAATGCCTGCCAGCGTTAACTCAATTTAAAACTGTTGTAAATCAGGCACCAAAGAGAAAACATGTCATCATGTGCCTGACGTTCAAGTTTTTTTTTTAATTTATATATTTATTTGTTTTTATTTATTTATTCTGGTGTAGTTAAGGCCATTAGGCCTTCTCTTCCACACCGCCAGAAATACAAATAAAATAATAGAAAAATCAAACTATGAACAAAGTAAAACCCAACGAAAATATGATTCCTTTTCCTCTTTCTGATCAGTTTCAGCATCGAATCAATATGTACATATATAATTTAATTAATATTCAAGATTTTTTTTACCCCTTGACCGCTGCACACCCACTTATATCATACCCAGTTTTTTTAAATATGACTTGGAAAACCATATCTCACAAATTCAGAACATATTATATTAATTCTTATTTTGTACACAGAATACAGATATCATAGAAACTTGCAATAAGTAATTTTTTTAACATAAATACTAATATTCTGAGAGACATATAGGCTTAACGGTATTTTAGAAATTAAAGAGATTGTTATTTCCACAATGCATAACATACTACATTTGCAACGTGATTATAAAGATAGAATTTCGCTGTAACATATTTTCGGACGTGAACAACAATATTTTGAGAAACGTATATTAATACAATGCTATTTTCAGTCGGCTTACGTACATTCACGTACTACATTAGCAACATGACAGAAATATCATTGAATTGCTTTTTGATATGTGTACATTTTTTTTTTTTTTTTTTTTTTTTTTTTTCTTTCCACTACTTTGTATAAAATATAGTCGAAGATGTCAAAAACACGCAGTTTTTAAGTAAATGTCTGCAACTTTGAGGTACTGTCCTTGAGCTTCATTTTAATATGGTCATTACAAATGCTAGTCGCACTGAAATTGCAATTGCATTAAGTAGAATGGGTATCATAGCAATACGTGAGATAAAAACATCTTCTCCTTTCGTTTTTCCAGTTAATATTGTGACTATTATGTTTCGGATGAGTTCTTCACACCAATTCATGTTGGTGCATAATTTTGGTGAGTTAATATTTCGCAATAGTACTTCTGGTTATTCAATATTAAGTAAATTATGTGGTAACAATCCTTGTAGTTTGAAAGAATTCTAGAATTCAGTTGGATAAAACACAGCCTGCTCACTATCTACAACTGCATCGAGAAATTCATAATACGATCCTGGACTGCGTAAAGATATTTATTGTACGAATTATCTAGTTTTAGCCTTCATGATGTGTACAACAATGTTATTCGTGTTATAATTTCCATGGCCTCGTGAAAGTCGATTTTATTTATTTTATTTTATTGGGTTATTTTACGATGCTGGATCAATATCTAGGTTATTTAGCGTCTGAATGAAATGAAGGTGATAATCCTGGTGAAATGAGTCCGGGGTCCAGCACCCAAAGTTACCCAGCATTTGCTCGTGTTGGGTTGAGGAAAAACCCCGGAAAAAACCTCAACCAGGTAACTTGCCCCGACCGGGATTCGAACCCGGGCCACCTGGTTTCGCGGCCAGACGCGCTGACCGTTACTCCACAGGTGTGGACGTGAAAGTCAATGTTGAATACAATAGACAATAATAAAAAACAATTGACAATAGAAGACAGCATTTTAATATTACACATGAATGTTTGATCGTATTTATTTCTATTTTTTTATTAATTTAACGTCCATTTGTACAATTTTAATATAGCTTATGTTTTTCTCCTGGTTATGAAGGTTAAGTGTGCAAACTTTGGCACATATCGGTCAAAGCATGTAGATTTGTATACAGAAAATACATACCCACATTCACTTTTATACATTAAGATTTCAGTATAATTGTATGGTAACTTTGTTTGAGACAGCATAAATAAAATACTACGGATATATTATTTATGTAGTAAAACTCCCTTTATATCGAGTTAAAATAAAATAACGTATCTAAAATAATGTAAATAAATTATCAAAATAGTAAAAAAAGAGGAGTTGAGCTCAGGTTTGAACTTGGGCTCCCATACATTAAAGTATCAAAGTCATTCATCTTACCACAATGCTACAGAGAGCTACGTGTTCAAGTGCTTGAATTTAAGTATTATGAATGTTTCACATTTGCTGTCTATTATGTTTGATTTTGAATTTATAAAAACTAAACAAATATGTGTTTTATGTCATTTTTTATTGTATATTATTCCCCATGACACATTCAATCAAGAAATCGTCCCTCATTTACGTAATATTAATTTAATGTTATTTCATTTAATATTTCAGTAACAATATGGCCGCTTTTACAACGGAAGAAGACGTGATTGGATGACGTCAATAAAAGACAGTTGACTGTAGAATAGGAGGCCATTTTAATATCATACATGTCTTATTTCTTTCTAATTTTTATTGTTTTCAATAATTTAACGTCCATCTGTCCAATTTTAATGTAGCCTATGTTCTTCTCTGGGTTATGAAGGTTAAATGTGCAAACTTTGGCAAATATCGGTCAAAGCGTGTAGATTTGTATTAAGTACATACATACATAGCCACATTGCCTTTTTTTTTAACTAATACTAGCTCAAAGTACCCTGCGTTGCCCGGGTTTTTCTTTCTACTTCTGTTTTCAAATGAACTGGTTGTTAAATTTTCGGAAACCCAACTATAGACAACCAAAACGAATTGTTTTACTAAGCTTTCCTCGCACATAAAGATGAATATTTACTTAACTTCACTTACATGAATTAATACTCCTTAGCCAAATGCCTGCCAGGTTTAACTAAATTTAAAACAATTGTAGATCAGGCACCGAAAAGAAAATATTTCATCATGTGCCTGACATTCAACTTTGTTTTAAATTTATATATTTATTTGTTTTGTTTATTTATCTCTGCCAGTCAGTTACCGTTAAATTTCAAGTGCTTTATCTTAGTCGTGGCTGTCAGCGTATTAAACACCATTAATTTTTCTGCTGTCTCCTTTCCTCCCCGCCACAAATATGACGTTGTACAGAGGCAGAGAAAAAATAATTTAAGATCTGTACATTTAACTGAAGTTGTGCTGACATACATTTCACGTAATTTCATGTCTATGTGTGCTTTCACTTGAACTTCAGAGACAGCTGATGGTAATTAGAGAATTCTCTTGTTCCCAGTGTGAATCGTTGGGTGTCATCGTGAGCCTAAATTTATATCGGAATATTTTTTACCCCTTGACAGCTGTACCCCTGCTTATATCATACCCACCCTTTTTTAAATATTACTTGAGATATTATATCTAACAAATTCAGAACATGTTAAATATATTACTTTTTATTTTATGTACAGAATGCAGATAGAGTATAATTTTGCAAGAAGTCATTGTTCAGCATAAATAATAATATTCTGAAAGATATCCTATGTTATAGAAAATGAAGTGACCGTTCTTTCCACAACGCTTGACATACTACACTGGCAACCTGATTACACAGATAAAATTTCGCAATAACACATTATTGGACATGGGCAATAATATTTTGAAAGATATATATTTTAGAATTAAGTAGTATATTGAAATGATAGCCGTCCAAATCTTGGATTTAAAATATCGGCATCCAATCAATTCAAATGAACAAAAATAAAGAAAATGTATATTAATGTCTTATTTTCAGTGAGCTTACGTATATTCACATACTACATTAGGAACATGACAAAAGTCTCATTGATATGCATACAATTCGTTTTCCCGTCTTTTGTATAAATGTGTATATATGTTTAGGTGTGCTCACATGATTGCAAGTTACGCAATTATTGGCAATGTGAAAAACACGGAGATTTAAGTGAATGTCTGCAACTTTGAGCGACTATCCTTGAGCTTTATTTTACTACGGCCATTATGAATGCTAGTTGCACTGAAATGGCAGTTGCTTAAAATCGAATGGCATGTTACTGGCTATCATAAGAATATATGGGATAAAAACATCTTTTCCTTTCGTTTTGCCAGTTAATATTGTCACTTCTATTACGTTTGTCATGAGTTTTTTCACACCAATTCCTGTTCCATTGCATAATTCTTGTGGATCAATATTTCGCAATAGTACTATTGGCGATTCAATATTAAGTATTAAATTATGTGTTGGCAATCCTTGTGATTTCAAAGAATTTAAGAATTCAATTTGATAAAACACAGTCTGCTCACTATCTACAACTCTCTTGAGAAACACATAATACGGTTCTGGACTGCATAAGGATACTTATTGCATGAATTGTCTAGAATTTGGCCTTCATGTGTATGTACAATGTTATTTTATATCGTTTTGCTTTTTCCATGGCCTCATGAAAGTCGGATGTTGAATACAGCAGACCACTACCTGCTGGATCACTGCTCAATCAACGCTTATGTGCAAGTCTTGGAAAAAAGTTATTTTGCCGCTAGGTGGCAGGTAGTGCCCACCACTATTAACATTATCAGTATATGCAAAGTACCCTAAAATAACTATTATTACGAAGTCTTAAGTACCAGAAGAGACAAGGGCTTAGGGAAACGATGGCCCAGGGTGTCCGAATCCTTCCGCAATGCTTAATATGTATTATTATTATTAATACTGAACTTAAAACTTAATTTTTTCTAAACGATACTACATTCAAACAAGTAGGCCTATACTTGCTTTAGGCGTTACTAAAATTATTAATAAAATCAATTAACGTAATAAAAATAATATCTGAAACTTATATAAAATATTTCAACAAGTTTAATCATATTTACGAAAAAAATATATGCTTCCTTTAACCGAGCTAAGAGATTATTGGAAATCACAGTTTGAATTAACGACAGTATGGTGGTATCTTCCTGCAGTTTCTTTCAATCCATGAAATTGTTATATGGACACTTGGTCTACTGTTTTATTAAGTTCAGTATTGCCAGAAAGTAACTTCGCCATATACGTATAAAAAGGCCTATTTGAAGTGTGATAAATTTTGCTCTCATTAAAAAATTCCCCCCCCCCCCCCTGAAAAGAAATGCCGAGTAAAATACTGCAAACTGATCATTTACCCCGTACTTTTGGAAACATTAATTTATAATTCAATGTGCTTTACGATATATTGTATTCTGATCCTTTCCACTTAATGTTGCTGTAATATAATAGAGGACAGATATGTTACACTTAAAATGACAAGAAATTACCTTTATTAAGATTTTAATAGGAAAATTTATGTAAGTGAACTTATGTTATGTTATATAAGTTTATAATTTGAGAACCTTCCTGGACAACGGTTTAACTTGACTAGAGAATCGAAACACTTTGTTGGTGTGTCTCTTTCCGATGTTACTGAGGAGTTGTTTCACAAACTTCTGCAGTACAATACGTGCTACAAGCGCCTGATGGCTTTCCTCATTAGAACACTTTAGGATATTACACTGTTCCAGAGATGGAAGAACGTAGTTTGTTATTGTCTGAAGTAAGTATGCAGACTTTATGCAGTAAGATAATGCACCTTCAACGAACTTCTGCAAGGTTATAATTAAACTCACAAAATCTGGTTTTGGGTATCAAAGACCTCCTTTATCTAATTTATGTATAAGTCCCATCAAAGGCGCTGCTGTTGGCGGGATCGATACATTGTTTACGCAGGAACTGCATGATGTTTTTCCCTCTATCACATGCACAAGATATCTGCAGACCAATGCTTGGGATGCTGTTTACAGATTGATGAAGACAGGCATACAAGGCTCGGAAATGCTTTCGAGTAAAACACAGAGATATGCTGGGGAAGAATAATAGTAGTCTGTGAAGATATATCACAGCTATTTTCTTCACGAGACAATCCCTTTTCAGTCATCTCTGATCTCTCCTCATGAGCGATATTAGCATCTGGTGCTGAAATCAAAAGGCCAGATTTTAAAATTCTTTTTATTGCATTTTGAGCTGTCCTTGAGTCTGTCATGTCATTCCATCCTCCACCCATTCTTATAGCACTGAACATTGCTTCCACTGGATCGCCAGAAAAGCCCGTGTCAATACATGGAAAAAGCCATCCTGTATAAGATGAACGATGCAAGAAGCTGTCGATTCAGCTGTCAAAATTAGGGCGCCATGAGTTTCTTTTGTCAACCCTTTCAAATTACGGGTTTTTGATTCAGTTTGTAGCTCATTAATATAGTCACAAAAATCATCTTTCAACCACCGGAGACGGTCGTCAGCTGCAGAATAGAACATCATACTATCTGGAGTGCTTCGTCGTAGATGTTGTGTTTTATCGCTTATGTCGTGTACAGTGAAAAATTTCTACACATTTTTCATGAAACGTATTGTTGGTCCTGCTTCTGAAAAATTTACCCGAGATGTCAGACGTAAATGATTCTCCTTCATATAGTCAAAAGTGCTTGTAACTTCCGGTGAAAATGTCTGTACAGCATAAAGAACGTTCATTTTCTCAAAGGAGCTGGGTTCGACATGCTTCCTCATTAGAAATCGAATGGGTTTCACAGCTAAGTCCTTTTGTATGCTGTATATTTCCTTGATGAATTTTGAACTGATCGTTCCTTCTCTGTCTGCCGTATCATGGTCTAGAAACTGTGAATGGATGTTTTTGATGATGTGACAGTAATCAAAACTTAAATATAAATTACGTTGCAAGTTACATGGGTGTACTATGCAAGGCTGTAGATCTCCGCCACCTAAACCCTTAAACATAGCAGTATTAGTTCTATGGTTATCAGTTACAAGCCGAAGCACATGAAATCCACAGTCTTCTACAGCTTTCAACACTTGCTGAACTAATAAGAGCAGATCGTTTCCTTGCAAATTTCGTACCATGAAATATGCTGCCGGTATTGTGTACTTGGTAGATAATCCATGAATAACCAAACAGAGAAGTTTGTTGGCTAAGACGGGATTTATTCCTATTTCTTTATTATAAACTCCTTCAGCTTCGACTAAACCAAAAAATTTATCCTCTTCTTTATTATAAAGCAAGAGTTCTTTTATTGCCATCTCATCGCATATAAGAGAAACTACTTTCTCAATTTCATTCAATTTTGTGGCTTCTAACTTAAGTCTCTGTATAATTAAAGTGGAAACACCAACGCCACATTCCGTTGAGCCCATATACCTATCTAATGTGCTGCGCGACGGTGCTTGTATTAATTTCAAATTTCTTCCAAAGTCGTAGCCTTTAGGAGATGATATTCGCCAACATAAGCAGTACCGAATAGTTGGCTCGGACCATTTTGAATGTTTTTTTTTTTTTTTTTAATTTTTAATTTGATCCAGTATATGTACAGCCATTTTGTCGCCATTATGTGCTGATTTCTTTATGTTCTCTACTGACTTTCTCTCAGTATAGCTATTAAGTTCTTCCTTCGCCGCTTGAAGTTCCTTCTCTATTTCCACAATTGAGGCACTCAGAAGCAAAGTGATACAAGTGACATTTAGTAAGTTTTGAGATAAGTTACTTTGAAGTTGAAACGGAAATTAAAAAATCTGTTACAGGACCATGTGGCTGTAAATTTACAGTTGTATATGTTGGTACCTATATTTTTTAACTTCTAAATAGAAATTATCTATTCTAAAACAGTTTTGGTAAAATAGGGTCCTAAAGTCACTTGTATTATTTTTCCACGAAAATATTTTTGTGGAAAAGTAATATAAGTGCAATGGTTTTCAGTATTTTTATATTATTTAAAACAAGAACAAGGACATTGCTTACAACATTGAAACATTTCTGTCTTAACAGCACTTGAGCTTTCTTATTATCATATTATAACAAAAAAAGTGTCTGTATAACCGAAAGAATAAATCTTCTTAATGTATCCAGTTGTTTGCAGACAACATAAAATCAACTATAGTCCACTGTAGTATTTTCAGTTGTTTTTCCATGAGAAATGAGGGGTATTTTGATCAGTGTTCATTATAGATGCCTGTTGCTAGTAGCCAGAGTTGCGGTGTAGTCAATATACTGCAGAGATGTGTCCTCTGCAACTGATACTGATGATTTTAATTTACTTCTTTTGTGGTTTATGGATGGACAGTATAGAAGAATGTGTTCCAGATCATCATGATTATTACACCACATACAAGTAGGATTATCAGAAAGGTGAAATCAGTGTAGGTACAATCATGTGACAATGTGATCTGTTCTGGCTCTTGTTAAAAATGTTTGAACATGCCTGGGCAAGTTTTTGTAAATTTCCAGGCCATTCGGTTTCTTTTTAACGGACTGTAAAATTTTTCCTTTGTCAGAAGAGAGCCAATTTTGTTAATCCATAAGTTTATAAAAAGAAACTTTACTGAAGTAAAGGCATTGGATAGAGATATCACTTGAAGAGGTCTTGGTGCAAATATGTTGCCTGTTTCACAACGTTATCGACTTTCTCGTTTCCAGGTAGACCACAATGACTAGGTATCCATTGAAATTTTATATTCTTTTGGAGTTTTTTTAGTTCACTTAATTTCTGAATTGGAATAATTCTTTGTGCGTATAGGTGTGGTACATATTTGATTATATTAAATATAGCCTCCTTGGAGTCAGTAAGTATTCAAATAGATCTTTCAGAAATTTGACTAACACACTAAAGAGCAGCATCAATAGCTAGCAATTCAGTGTCAAGACTGGAGGAGGCTGAACATGGTATGAAGTAATTTTCTTGATATTTTGGAATATAATACCCTGCTCCTGATGTTCAATCATCAGGGTTTAGAGATTCATCTGTATAAATTTGAAGGTAATCCTTATTTATGTGCTGCAGAGTAGTTCCATGGCATCCAACTTAAGAATATATGGAGGATCATTTTTGAAATGATTTCGTGGAATTTGTAGGCTATGTTCTGGAATTATCCATTTTCATGAAGGAATTTCATTTACAACTGGAGTTTTAGCAATGAGTGTGTCTGTGATATAGACTGGTATTCCTTCTTTGTTTATTTTGTAGAAATTACATAGGATATTATCTGACAGTTTGAAGAACATCTGAGATCTGGATGAGGCTTGCAATTTTAAATGCATTTTTAGATCCTTTTTTAATGCATAGTGTCTGATTGGTTGAATATTATATTCAATTTCTAGAGCAACAGTTGATGTGGTTTTTGGTACTCCGAAAGAAGAGGGCTAAGAAAATTTCAAATTTTAAATGAAATTCAGCCTTAGTCGCTGTTCATTATGTCACTAGCCTCATCTAATGAAGTCACATCTCTCTCTGCTGAAACATCTATGTTTCTGTCATGAAGTGCTTCTGTAGCATTCCTACCGCGAATATTCCTTCAACTTCCTCTTCCACGCACTTTTCCACGTCCTACAGTCCTTATTATAGGCCCATCCTAATGCTTCAGTCATCAAGGAAAGAGTAAATGAATTTCATTAGCTATTGCAAGTTGCTCCACTTAGCAAAAGTTATCCTTATTGGATCACTGTATAGTTGGTCCAACTCAATGTGTGCAGACCTTCCACGAAGATGTTTCGAATATGTAATCTATTACCTCTCTCCATTATGGCAAATGAATTAGTCATACACAGGAGAAATGCAACAACAATATGTAAACAACGCACTTGTATTAGTTTGCCTCTCAGTCAAAACTCTGTATGCATTGTAATACAAGTGTAAGGCCAACATGGAGCAGCACTGACTGGAACTGCATTTATATTACTTTTTCTCTGAACAGAAGTGACATTAAAGATTTAGAATATATACTTATCTCACTTTTTAAAAAAAATGTCACTTGTATTACTTTGCTTCTGAGTGCCTCAATTTTGTTTTCAAGTCTGTACACTTTCACTCGAAGATTTTTATTTGATTTTTTATGATATTCCAGTTCACTTAATCTTAGAGTATTTACTTGAACTGCAATATGTCTGGAATCTACGTTTACATCTGCCTGGTCTTTTATAATTCCGGCTTCTATGTCTTTCTCACGATATTCGGCTTCAATGTCCTCATGACATTGTGTAGTCAATCTTGAGACTTTGTTCTTCTCAGAGGATGATGAACTTGAGTTTCTGGCTTTTCTCTTCCTCTTGTTAGAAGGTTTCTTGTATGAAGGATATCCAGGAAATATGCTTGGTATCGACAAATTTTTCAGTTTCCTATATTTCGTATCTTCTTTAAAATCTTCTTGTTTGAAGTGTAAACTACACACACATGAACGATCAGAAGGAATCCACTTACTTCCTCTTTTGTCACCTTCTCTTGATATAATATTTAACCACTTTTTCCGCAGCTCATTATTAGATGGAAATTCATGAAATGATAATCTTCTGAATTTCAATTTTCCTCTGTGCACTTTGCAGAAAGGGACACAACAAGACACCATTGCAAATATATTATAATAAAATTAATATTGTTATTTCAGGAAACGAAGTTTTATATCTCACAAAATTAAATGTATTTCAACTCGAATGTTCCTTCCTTCCATGTATTTTAAAGAAGAAAATCATATCATTAATAAATAATCACTTACAAACACTATAATTACTTATAAGATGTCAAATAAAACACTATAATTATTTCTACACATTTAGTACAGCCAAACCAACGGCAGTTACTTGCTGCGCTCTATTGTCGAAACTGGACAATAATGGTCCATGCGAAACTCAATGCTAAGCAAGAGGAATGAGCAGGCCGTTACGCATCGATAAGATGCGATCCAGCAGGCAGTGCAACAGACAATAATAAAGAACAATTGACTATAGAAGATTGCATTTTAGTATTAAATATTAATATTTGATCGTATTTATTTTTATTTTTTACTCTTTTAATTAATTTAACGTCCATTTTAACAATTTTAATATAGCTTATGTTCTTCTCCTGGTTATGAAGGTTAAATGTGCAAACTTTGGTACATATTGGTCAAAGCGTGTAGATTTGTATAGGGAACATACATTCATTCACTTTTATATATTACATTAATGTTTGATCGTATTTATTTCTATTTTTTTATTAATGTAACGTCCACTTGTACAATTTTAATATAGCCTATGTTTTTCTCCTGGTTATGAAGGTTAAATGTGCAAACTTTGGCACATATTGGTCAAAGCGTGTAGATTTGTATAGAGAACATACATACCCACATTCACTTTTATATATTAAGATTTCAATATAATTGTATGGTAACTTTGTTTGAGACAGCATAAATAAAATACTACGGATATATTATTTATGTAGTAAAACTCCCTTTATGGCGGGTTAAAATAAAATAACGTATTTAAAATAATGTAAATAAATTATCAAAATAATAAAAAAAAAAGTTTAGCTCAGGTTCGAACTTGGGTCCCCATACATTAAAGTCGTTCATCTTACCACAACGCTCAGAGACCTACATATGTGAGTGCTTGAATTTAAGTATTATAAATGTTTCACATTTGCTGTCTATTATGTTTGATTTTGAATTTATAAAAACTAAACAAATATGTGTTTTATGTTATTTTGTATTGTATATTATTGCCCATGACACGTTCAATCAAGAAATCGTTCCTCATTTACGTAATGTTAATTTAATGTTATTTTATTTAATATTAATTCAATAACAATATGGCCACTTTTACAATGGAAGAAGACGTGATTGGATGACGTCAATAAAAGACAGTTGACTATAGAATAGGAGGCCATTGTAACAATATAATACATGCCATTTCGTTCTAATTTTTATTGTTTTCAATAATTTAACGTCCATCTGTCCAATTTTAATGTAGCCTATGTTCTTCTCCGGGTTATGAATGTTAAATGTGCAAACTTTGGCAAATACTGGTCAAAGTGTGTAGATTTGTATTGAGTACATACATACATACATACATACATACATACATACATACATACATACATACATACATACACTTTCCATCAATCACAGCCGAGTGGAAAAGGAAGCAACGAAAGGTTGCCCTCAGGGGTCATGTTGCGGCCCAGGACTATGGAATGCTCTCTATAACTCTCTTCTTACCCAACATTACACACAACGAAGTAAATTATTAGCTTTTGCAGATGATCTGTTACTGATGACGGCAGGGGAAACCAAGGAAGTGGCAGAAATGTACGCGAATACCGACTTGAAACTAATAGAAGACTGGTCAAACCTATATAAGCTACAATTCAATAATAGTAAATCAAAAACGTTACTGATATCGAGGAAAAGGAAAGAAGGGAAAAGCAACATAAGTGTATTCATAAACAACAGAGAAATAGAGCAGGTACAGCAATTGAAGTATCTAGGTATAATCTTTGACGACAAGATGAATTTCGACATGCACATAAAACAAGCCTCAGAGAAATGCATCAAGCTCATAAACTCACTTGCGAAATCAGCTAAAGATGAACTGGGGATTAGGACAGCGAGCCTTACTAACTATTTACAAAGGTGCTATACTGCCTATACTGCTATATGGAGTACACGTGTGGGAAGAAGCTATCTTTAAAAGAAAGAACATGCTTAAATATCAGAGAGTGCAAAGGTTGATGAATATTAAAATAACGAAAGCTTATCGCACCGTGTCATATGAAGCATCTTGTGTTCTGGCAGCAGTTAAGCCAATAAACATAAAAATTGAAGAAATACTGGAGATATATAAAGGTACACAAATCGCCAGCGAAAATGGTACACTGACATCACCTGAAGACGCCCCAAAACTAAACGAGTGGCCCCACCCAGCAGTCAGACCAAGAGTCCAAGAGGCACAAGAAAACCTACAATACAACATAGAAATAACACCGACGAGAGTAAGATAAATGGGAAAGTCGGAGCAGCAGCAGTTATCTTCCAAAAAGGGGAAGTGATTAAGAAATTGAAGTACAAACTAAGCCCGTACTGCTCAAATAACCAAGCAGAACAGATAGCGATTCTACAGGCACTGAAGGAAATAGAAGTCAACAGGGAACTGCAGATCGGAGAAAAACTAGGTGTCGTCAACACAGATTGCCAGATCACAGTAGCACTTCTCAAGAACAGTCACATCCGCAACACAACGATAGAACAAATAAAGGCTAAGATCAAACATCTGCAGGACAATGGTTGGACTATCCACATAAACTGGATGAAGGCACACGTGGGACTGTACGGAAACGAAATAGCAGACCAGTTGGCGAAGGAAGCTGCACAGGAAGACAGTTGGGAGGTAATATACAACAAAATCCCTAGAACTCACATCATTCGGGAAGCAGAGGAGAAAGGACTGCGCAGGTGGCAGGACCAATGGGAGAAGACAACCAAAGGGAATTCCAGCAAAAGGTTTTTCCCGGTAGTGCAGGATCGACTAAAACAGAGGATCCCACTTAACGGCCAAATAACAGCCATCCTATCCAGTCACGGTAAGACTAGGGATTACTATTACAGATTCAAAATTGCTGAAAGTGCAAGGTGCAAGTGCGGTCAACAAGAACAGACAGTGGATCATTTGATATATGAGTGTTCTTTACTCAAAAGTGAAAGGGATGCATTAAAACTAAACACTAGACTAAAAGGAGGTCAGTGGCCAATAAGTAACTGTGATCTCGTCAAGGTCTACTTGAAAGAATTTATAACATTTGTTGCCAGAATCGACTTTGACAAACTTTAAAGCAAAATGACAATATTGATTCTTATTATAACTAGAGGAATTGTAATGATAATTGTAACCCAAATAGTTAATTCGTAATCCTAATCCAAATTGTAATTCAAAGAGTTTAAAGTAGTTAAAGAATTGTATGTAGTGTTACTATGTAATGGAGCATACAGTATAATAATAATAATAATAAAAAAAACATACATACATACATAGCCACATTGACTTTTATATATACATACATACATAACATACATACATAACATACATACATACATACATACATACATACATACATACATACATACATACATACATACATACATACATACATACATTGACTTTTATATATAAGAAGATTAAAATATTTGAGCAAAATCGATCTCCATATCCAAGGTTATGACTACAAAGATCTCAAAGTCGGTAGGCTTATTCTGCTGAATCTGTGTTCAGATATTATTGTAGGTCATGACATTTTGAAATGGCATTCGAGTGTCCAATTTCAGAGGAGAAAAGGCCCCTATAAACATTTGTTATGTTGTAGCAGCTAAAGTGGAGTTGGCTCAACATTTTACTCATCTGTTACCTGACTGCAAGCCAGTAACCATCAAATCTCGTAGGCATTCTGATTCTGATTTAAAGTTCATTGAGGCTTTGGTACAGCATTTCTTAAGGGAAGGGATAATCGAGAGAGTGTTTCACCACGGAGAACTCAAGTCTTGGTTAATGTTCTCAGAAAACAGTCGGCATAGGATAGTAGTCAATTATTATTCTGAAACAATAAATCAAAACACGGAGTTAGATCGTATTTGTTCCTGCAAAATATAAAATTTTTCAGTAGGAAAAAACACATTTATTATCCTATGGCAGCCGTACATAGGGGACTGTGAATTCTTACATTTTCGAAAGAAAGAAATATAATTACATATAGGAGATTTTATTATTTGTTGTATCATTATTTAAGTTATTTATAGAGCAAAAGTCTGAAAATCAATAAATATGTCATATAGGAGTTATTGCAGGAACAACGACGAGATGCTAGTCCTAGCCCCGAATAGACGATAGAGTTGCTTATACAGTATTTGAAGCATGCGGGAAGCTCTTTCAGTTTGCTCATATTCCATTTGGAGTGAGGAATGGTGTTCCAGTCTTGAGTTAATAATGACAGAATGTATTGAGGGTGTAGAAGTTTACTTGGGTGACAACTATCTGTTGTAGCTCTCAATAAGAACATGATAGACATTCATGAAGGTCATTTCTAAATATAACTTTATTTTGAATCTTGAGAATAATTTGAGGGGAAAAAAAACAGTAAATATTAAAGTGAATATTGCTCTTTATTTATTTATTTTTTTTAATTTTCACGTTTAGGCCTAACAGTAGAAAAGTAAACATAACATTATAATTTTTTTCGCAAATACATTTTCTGAAGGAATGTTCTCTTTTTTTGCTCATTTCTTGATATAAACTTAAAACGAACTTTGAAATTAGGAGTGAAAACAAAACAGTAAATATTAAAATGAATGTTTCTATGTATGAACAAATATTCACATGTAGGCCTAACAGTAGAGAAAAGTGAACATAACAAATAACTTGCATTACAAACACATTTTCTGAAGGAATGTGCTCTTTCTTTGCTCATTTCATGATGTGAACACATCTGACACCTTCTGTAGATGTAACACCTTAGCAGTCTCCTTGTGGTCATGTAAAATGCTCACAGATATAACCTCTGCTGTCCCATAGTTGAACGCAAATGGGTCTTAAATCTCTCTGCTGATAATGTTGAGACAGGAATTGTCATCAAAATTTTCGAAAACTTGAACACTCCTGAGAGCACATCCCTAAGATGAACTTCTTGCTTGAAGTGACTGAAAATGTCCTTTATGTTCTCAACGACTTTTCATTCATTTTGTAGCATCTCATAAAGCATTCCTCTGTGAAGAAGACTATCAGATTCTATGTCACTTCCATAGAATTTAGAATTTTTTCTTTACTTGCATCACTTCCAAGTAAAAATTGCTCAACTTCCAGCAAGAAATTGTAAGCTTCTGTTTAAAAACGGGAAGCCAAACAATTGACAGTTCTATCTGATTTTGAAGTACAGACTACTCCACTGAATCATATGGCTCTCCTGAATTGTCTTGAGAATCATCATACCTTTTGGGAATCTTTCTCCTTTTGGGTAACATGGGTGAAGAACTTCTGCAAGTTTATCTTCTCTTGTATTATTCCAGATTTCATGGAAACTCCCTCTACAAAATTGAATGTTTTCTCTCAGGATTCTAACGATTTTAATGCCTTTTCATGGTGACGCAATTTATTTTGCAAAGCATAATTCACGGAGTCTATCTGGCCAAATAGTTTGACAAAATTATTGAGAATAATGAAAAAATCAAATTAACTCATTAGTCTTAAAAATGAAGCAGCTTTAGATCCAAATTCAGTTAAAACAAATATTCATCAATGCTGTGTAATTTGAAAGAAGAGATGAAAGTCACCTTATATCTTACTGTCCACGGTGTAGGACAAAGTGTTTTATCACACTTTGTAATTTCATTCATGTATTCCAAAGGTGCCTATACTATTTACAATATTCTTACAATAGATGTGTTTCTTTCCATAATCACTTCTCAAATTGCAATAATTCTTTTCTTTCCGATGTTACAACATTATTTTGTATCCCTCATCTCCAGCATGTGTTCAACTGTTTCTGTCCTCATAACACTGTATGGGTCATAATTTAAATTTAGTTCTGAATTATTCCGTTCGTGAGGGACCTTAACACAACTGTAGAGCATGTTTATGTGTTTTAAATGAAAGTTTACTGCGATGGAAGAAATTAAATATTGCCTTGGATAATGAGACACACTAAAAAACTGTCTTGCACATCGAAAAGTGAGTTTTTGCAGATGATGATATGACTTGACAATATAATTCTGTTCTCTAACAAATCTTCCAGAAAAAATACAGCTTTTGCATTGAAAAAGGAACTCATTTCCTTTGATTTTGTAGTTGTGCTTGTGTTCCAGTGTAAAATATTACAGTGCACTAGCATTGTTTCAAAATATTTACAAGAAAAGGTCATTGATTTATTGACGGCCACATCGCTGTTAAAACAAGCTCGAAATAATGTGATAGAATTAAGGCAGCAATTTTAGAGTACTGTTTTAAAGGAACAAAGGAAATCTCAAATTCCTGGAAAATATATCCTATTTTCAAAACAACATGGCAGCACCATGTTAAGAAATTCTTTGTTGAATTGGCAGTTGACAAACAATTACAGAACGCAGAAGAAAGGTTCGGAGTATTTGTTTTCAGTGGTTGCCTGGACATCATAATTCAGCAGGTTAAAGCATGCTTTGGAAGAATGAATGGCATCTCAGCTAAATTCTCTAAAAACTCAGCAGTTTAAATGAAAATGAAATGATCGAAAAAGCCAACATACTTTGGAAATATTATGCTACAGATTTATCTACTACTTTTTCTCAGCAACTGATTAGTTTTCGATCCGTAATGCTGGAAGAGATTTGTAAACTTTCAAAAATAAAGAAACTGGGTGGATTATTAATTGTAGAAAATCCTGCTGTTGCCAGCAGTGTTTCTGATCTGTGTACAGTTGTACAACTTTCCCTCACTTTACCAGTCAATACGCAATGGCCAAGCGCTCATTCAGTAAGCTAAAACTAGCAAGACTTAAGCTGCTTACTATAATGTCGCAGATGAGACTAAGTTCATTATCTGTACTCGCCATTGAAAGTGAAGAAAGCAGGAATATTGACGTCAAGAAAGTCGTCAGTGAGTTTCTGTCAACAAAGCAACGGTGCTTTGGAAAATTATGAGATAAGTCTGTTATTATTATTATGTGGTAAGTTCAAATTCACTACTGAACTAATATGACATATATTGTGAAAGATACATTGTTAACACAGCAATATGACAACTCTGGGCATGGATAGATATGAGAAGGAGGCTCACGTTTCTTAGTTACATTACTGGACCATATTAAGTTCATCTCTACATTTAGGAATTGAGTCGCCCTGAGTGGCACAGTTGGTATAGCACTGGCCTTCTGCACCTGAGGTTGCAGGTTCAATCCCGGCCCAGGTCGATGGTATTTAAGTGTGCTTAAATGTGACAGATTCATGTCACTAGATTTAGTTGCATGTAAAAGAACTCTTGCAGGACAAAATTCCGGCACACCAGCGATGCTGATATAACCTCAGCAGTTGCGAGCATCATTAAATAAACCATATGTATATATTTTTTTTAGGAGAGGATAGTGTATCTTGTACCACCAAGTTGAGTAAATGTGCTAAACAGTGTATATACAAGGTGATTCACGAAGATTGTGCCATATTCTAGGCTCTGATTCCTGACATTATTGTGAAGAAAAGAGTTCATCTATACCTAGTCTTACCATAAATGCTGTTCCTAATACTTTAGTGGATTATAAGCAAGTTTTAAAGACATTTTAATGTCTGTATGATATATTTTACTTACAAGTATTCTGAACATAAGGCACCAATCATTTTTCAAAATGGCTATCTTTGGCCTTCACACAGTCCCTAAGTCTCTGTGACCACTCGTCTACTGTATTACGTATGGTCTCTTGAGAGAAATCCGCCAAGGAACATTTCAGACTCTCAATATTGTGGTGCTTCTTTTGCAGACAATCTCCTCAAACACTGCCCACAAATTGTAGTCCATTGGGTTGAGGTCGAGGCTGCTGATGGGCCAATCACTAGGAGCAATGAAGTCTGACTCATTCTTCTTGCATTGAATTCGCTTGTGGGCTGGTGACAATACTGCTGGAAGCTTCAGTATTAATTGAAAAACAAGGTGTTGTTCAAAGGCTTCACAACAGGATCCAATACAGTGTCCATGTAGACTTTGGCAGAGGTTTTTTTTTTTTTTTACATATGTCACTTTCCAGCAGGCAGGGTAATGACCTCTTAAAATCCTTGGAGCTTTCTCGAGAGCTTGAGGCATGAACCCTGTAATTCTGCCACTTGAAAGACTTCTCAATATTGAAGATTTTTTCTTCAGTAAAAGGAATTTTCTTGTTTTCATTCTGAGCATAACGCTGACTAAAGTGTCTTGATTTAAGCTCCCTCTGCTGCTTCCATACGAACTGAGGAAATGACTTGTGCTTTGCCAGAAAGCTCTTACCCCTGGGTCACTTCTAAGTACTCTTGACATCGGTATTCTTGAAATCTGCAGTTCACAAGCCAGCACAGAGTGATTCCTGACAGGATTTCACCGAATACAAGCCACTACTGTTAAACCAGCATCTTGGTCTTCACAGTGCGAGGGCGGCTTGCCTCAGGCAGTCAGCTATTGTTCCTAGATCAGCATACCTCTTGATGTCCGAAACACAAAAATCCTGCTGATTTAAGTTTCTTAAAGGTCATGGAAATATCAGAGGCTGATTTCCCAACCCTATGAAGTGCTATCACTGCTACACGATTTTCATAATCAATATACACCATGATGAAAACTTCACAAAACACACTTTCTTTTCTGCAGCTTTACTCACAATTAACACCCATGATACTTCGCTGCAAGGGTGGAAAATAATCATCACAACTGGTTGTACAGTCTCATTTAAAAGTTTGTAACAGTATTTATGGAAAGACTAGATACATGTGTCCGATTTTGAATAGTTTTCGATAAAATCACGGTTTTTTCTTCCATAACACATATCTTTGTGAACCTCCCCCCCGCGCTCTCTCTCCCTCCCCCTATTCCCCTCTCCCTCCCCCTATTCCTCTCTCCCTTCCCCCTCTATTCGTCTCCCGCTCTCTCCCCTCCCCATCTCCCCCCCCCTCTCTCTCTCAAAAAAAAAAAAAACCGCACGTGGCCGCAGTGACGTTGCTCTGCTGCTCTGAGAATTCACTCTGATTTCATTCGTTATCTCGTGCAGTTGCCTACTCTAAACTAAACAAATTCCTGGTGATTATGATAAGGAGTAAGGAGTTGCAGTTGAGGGTCATAATGCGACCGTCATATTTCAATATAACATGGCGAGCAGAGTAAAAAAAAAGAGGAGTTGAATCTCAATCAGGGTTCGTGGAAATCATAAAACAGTACCCGATATTTTTTCGAAAATCTAATTTATCAGACACGAAACAAAAATCTCACAGTAATAAAAGCAATAGTTCAAATAGTATGTACAAAAAAAATTAAATGGATACCGTAGTACTGAAAGATTGAGAGAAGACCCTGCTTGACCTGATGGGCGAGAAAACTCCACAATAATCATGCTGAGAAGTAAGGTTATTAAACGTACTAATAAAAGAATTATAAGCAATATTTGTAAATATTTATTATTGAAGTTAACATAAATATTATTGTTGGAAAAATATGTTATATATTATTTTTAATTATATTTCAGTTGTCTTCGTAAATGCTTGTTATTTTTTTTAATCAATACGCGTGTGCAATCAAGAGACCTATACCTTTTCTGCTATTCAGCTTTAGCAGCTTCAGTTGTGTTCACAGTTGAAAGAAATTTGAACCACAAATAGCCTTCTTATTCTTGCATCCATTACTTTGTCAATTCTACGACATAGAGTGGCTTCTATTTGTCA
Source organism: Periplaneta americana (assembly GCF_040183065.1). NCBI lineage: Eukaryota > Metazoa > Arthropoda > Insecta > Blattodea > Blattidae > Periplaneta > Periplaneta americana. The sequence continues at coordinate 75,729,478 of NC_091119.1, forward strand.
CCCTTGAGGAGTGCACGAGCTAGGGACTGTCTTCGTACGTAGGCCGCTTGTGTGGACTCATTGTACACTTGGTCAAAATAAAGTGGCCAGCATCTGAGAGACTAAAGGTACGGTTTGTTTATGGCGATCATCGTCGGACGCACATCGCCGGCGATTATAAACGCTGGCGATGATCGCCGAGAAGTGGTTTCTTTATTGACGCACATCGCTGTAGATTCTCATTTGTTTATTCCTTCATCTACTACATATGGTCAAGTAAATTAATGTAGGCCACGGACATAACCTAAAAATTATAATGAATAAATCCAAGATAATGAAGTTGCTATTTATTATAGAAGAGGGAGATGACGATATCACTATCGAACATGCGTATTATAAAAGGAACAAGCTACAGACTAATGAAATATTCAGGAATAGGTTTACAGAATTCTGTTTTAACACATTGATAATGAGACATCTTTATAAAAAACGCTAAAAAATTTAAGGAATATTTCAGACTCTCACCTGACCAGTTTGATTATGTTTTGAGTTTAATTGAAAACGACAATGTTAAATTACCTACAAATTTTGTCAAAACCCCTGTAACTCCAGTTGAAAGATTGGCAGTAACTCAGGTTATGAACTGATTATTATTATTATTATTATTATTGTTATTATTATTATTATGATACCGTATTATATTACATTACATGGTGTATTCCAAACAATAATTTTAAAAAATTGGCTAAACTAGCGCTGAGGTAGTTCCCTTCGTAATCTGCTTATACACTTCACATGTACGAACATGTGATAGGTTAGGTTTGGTTCGTTTGGGCTTTTATTATGCCTTGTATATACGATCAACTACATCTCTACAAAAAAAAAAAAAAACGCGTAAGTACTTAGGTACGAAGACTGTGCAAATTAAAAGTAATTAAAAACATGTTTTTATTGTTGGTACAAGATAGATAGCTAAATAAAAAATAACTACATAAAAAGAGATTGTTAAAAGACATGTAAAATAAATTTTAAAATGTAGGCCTATATGTGCATATAATGTAACAAGATCTACCTATGCACTCGTATACAGGGTGTTTAAAAAATACGGGACATAATTTCAGGTATGTATTTCCCACATGTAGACAATCAAAATAGTTCATTAAAACATGTGTCCGGAAATGCTTCATTTCCGAGTTACGGCCTTCACAACATTGAAATTCACTGGAACGTTTTTCTTTCCGCAGGTCGTTGTCATTACAGAAGATGTTCAAAATGTCCACCTCCTGCTTGAATACAGACCTCACATCGATGTCTCATTGACCTGCGAACACGATCCCAAACTCCAGGAGTATTGCGTATGCCCTCAGAACATGCCACAATTCGATTCCGAAGGGATTCCAAATCAGGCACCGGAGACGAATAAACCAATGATTTTAAATGGCCCCACAAGTAGATATCGAGAGGGTTCAGATCAGATGAGCGTGGAGGCCAAGCAATTGGGCCACCTCTACCTATCCATCTTTCAACAGTCTCCAGACAGTCGTATGAGGAACATTGACTTGCAACGCTACCCTTTGTGTGCTGACAGAAGGAGTCATGTTCACAGCCTCCAGAATCTCCTCCTGTACTTCTGGATTTGTAGATCTTGGTCGTCCCCTTCCCAAACCAGGAGAGTTAAATTTTCCATACTCGCACAGACGGTAATGGAGACGTACAAATGTCTTCCGATCTGGACATTGTCGCTGTGGGTACCTCTCCTGGTACAAACGACGAGCCAGCGCAGCATTGCCGTCCGCCTTACTGTACATGAAGTGTTTCTCTACCAGCTCTTGATTTGAATACATGTCGCACAGTCTAATGCCTACACAACACTGAATGTAACCTTCGCCCCGGAATGAACTGTCAGAGTGCCCTCTTAATGTCTCCTTTGACGGCAACGACCTGCGGAAAGAAAAACGTTCCGGTGAATTTCAATGTTGTGAAGGCCATAACTCGGAAATAAAGCATTTCCGGACACATGTTGTAATCAGGGCGTATTTTGCGGACTACCGGGGCTACCGGCAGTAGCCCAAGGAAATTACAAAAGAAAAAGTTTATAATATAACATAATGTAATAATTTTGTATTATTAGTCTTACCACAGTAATTAAAATTAAGGTAATCGTTAGATTTATATGCGCTCTCTGCTCTCGAAAAGAAACAAGTTGTCAAGGCGGCATCGCTGGAGAAACTGCTGCTACGAGGGGTAGCCTGTGACCGTTCCGCTAACGCTGTTCTGTCGCACAACTGCCCGTCCCCCTCGCCCTTCTGTTTCCATCATGTAGTGTAGGCCGGGTGAGTTGCCGCTCTCGTGATCGGTTTCTTCGCAGACGCGAAGCAACAATACGCTTTGTACGCTAGCTCATCAATGTGATTGCGTTCTTGCAGTGCAGTATTTTAAATTTGTGATTTGTTCGAGTGTCTAAGAGTTATATTAATTGTTAATTATTAAGTTTTTAATTTCCCAATTAAGTGATATTGTGAAAAATATGGCAGAACAAGTTTCTGGAGAGGTTTGAGGTTTGTGTTGAAAATGACTGTGTAATAGAAGGTTTATTAAAAGTGCCTTTTAACCGTCGTACATAACAACGAGAAAGTTGAAATTGTGAAAATGGAAAGACCAACTCCTGAGTTAAATTTGTCCATGGACGTAAAAGAAAAACAGCGTGAATACACACGCCATTTCACTTCAACATCATATGGTAAGTGGAATTGGTTGTGTGGTACTTCTAAACTGTCTAAACTATTTTGCTGGCCATGTTTGTTATTTAGCCGCGAAACTAATGTGTGGTCAAAAGAGGGGTTTTCTAATATGAACTCCCTTCGAACGGCAGTTCTAAAATACGACAAATCAAAAGCTCATAATTGTAATAGCATGAACTTTGCAAACTTTGGGAAGACAAGAATTGATTAACAGCTAGATAAGCAAAAAACTCTACACATCAATCAACACAATGATCTTGTGAAAAAAAATCGGGAGATTTTACTGCGTCTTATTAACGCAGTCTGCTTTCTAGGAAAACAAGAATTGGCTTTTCGGGGTCATAATGAGAGTGTGGAATCAGACAATAGAGGAAATTATATTGAATATTTAAGTTCCTTAAGTGTATTTGACCATTTACTGGCCAATCATCTTGAGAGTTCAACAGTATTTCGTGGTACTTCTCCTGCAATTCAGAATGACTTAATATTTGCTATAAGTGGGGTTATGATAAAGAACATAAAATCTGAAATAGAAGAAATCCCTTTTGTGGCCATTGTTGATGAAACAAGTGACTGCTTTAATCAGAGTCAATTGACCACTGTTTTAAGATACGTCGATAGTACTGCCAATGTTCAAGAACGGTTTATAGGATTCACAAATGTCAGTTCGGACAAAATTGCTGCTGCTTTGTTTCAGCATGTGGAAGGTGTTATAGCAGAATACAATGTCGGCAATAACTTAATTGCACAGACATACAATGGTGCTTCAGTTATGGCGGGAAATATTAATGGCTTAAAAACAAAATTTCAAGAAAAGTATCCTCAAGTACTATTTGTCCATTGTTACAGCCATGTTCTCAATTTAGTTTTGCAACAAACTACTTCATCCATTCCAGAATGCCGCATTTTTTTCAAAACACTGTCGGGTTTAGCTGCATTTTTCTCATCATCTCCTAAAAGATCAGAAAAACTCAAGGAATTTATTAAACAGAATCTCCCAAAAGTAGCACCAACTAGATGGGATTTTACATCTCGGCTTGTAAATACAGTGAAGGAATACAGAGAACTGACTGCTTTTTTGAAAATATCATTTGTAATGACTCTGAAGAAAACTGGGATGATGATGTAATTGTGCAGGCTCAAGGATATTTGTATTTTTTCACACAGTTTCAGAATATATTTCTTCTTGAAGTCTATGCTAGAGTGTTCGCACATACAGATGTGCTCTACAATATTCTTCAGACAAAAAGTCTAGACATAGCATACTGCTTGCAAGAGGTATCGAAGTTAAAAAATACTATATCCGAGTTCAGACGTAGTGGGTTTCCGTCCATATGGAGTAATATGGAAAATGAAAATTCTTCAGCCAATACAATGGAACCACCATTAAAGCGAAGAAAAGGAGATGATGAATTGAAATACAGGCAGCTGTACTACAGCATACTAGATCGTATGCACATGGAAATTACTGACAGATTTTCTGATTATGGAAAGCTTCAGTTCACACATCTTCTAAATTCTCAAAAATTTTCTGCTTATAGAGAAAACTTCCTGAATGAGGCACTAAACAAATTATTTCAGTCCTATAACAGTCACTTTGATCAAGTGCGTTTGAAAAATGAATTAAGTGTAATATATTCAGCAGAAATCTTCGATTTTTCGAACAAACCTATCCATGAAATATTATCTGCCATATATGAAAACCAGCTGAACCAAGTTATTCCTGAAGTCCTTAAATTGGCAACATTAATTGTGACAATACCAGCTACGTCAGCAACGGTAGAAAAAACATTTTCTGCGTTGAAGAGAATAAAACCCTACTGTAGATCAACTCATACACAAGAACGTTTATCCGGCTTGGCACTAATGTCCATTGAAAAGTCATTTCTACAGAAACTTCGGAAGCGGCCCAACTGTAATTTCAATGACGAAGTCATCAAAGTATTTTCGTACCAATCAAGACGTCTGGAATTCACATATAAATAGGTAAGGAATTTTATTATAGGGATTTTAAAATATATTTTGCGTAATAATAGTGTCAGTGGTAGCCCAGACCCTTAAACCAGTATACACCACTGGTTGTAATGAACTATTTTGATTGTCTACATGTGGGAAATACATACCTGAAATTATGCCCCGTATTTTTTAAACACACTGTATATAAAAATTGTATGTTGATAAGCGAGTGATGGCTATATGACCCGACGTCAATGCTGCCATTCAACTTTGTATAATAACGCACTGCAGCCAAAAGATTATTATTGAGGTTATGGCAGCCGAAATCTAGTGCAAGGGAGCTGGTGGAAAACTTAGAGAAAAGAGAATTTCCCCCTTACCCAACACTGAACGAAATTCTCTGGGGCTCGGGCGTGATAAAAATGTAATATGTAATGTAAGGGTTTATTGTTTAATTTGTTTATTAATTCACAAGCTCATATTAAAAAGAGCATTATGTTGTGACACATATTCAATATAATTTCGTCTTCAGACCGCGAAAAATTACAAAACGTCTTTATTTGTTTTGCAGCCAAAACGTACAGACGTGGTTAACGTGTACAGATTAGATATTCGATATTACAACATGACCACAGTCTAATACATACAGTCACGAAACTTGAACACTTTTTCTGCCAACATTCGCGACACTAGCGCCCAAGCGGCAGGCAAGGCACTGGTCATAGTCTCGTTCAGCCAGCACGTGCTTTAAAGGGATGAGAGATGTTATAATAACGTTTTAATCATGCATCGGAATAAAGGCAATGTGTGCAATGACGAAAATTGCAGTAACAAGTTTAAATCTCCGAATTTGTTGTTCTTCAGATTCCCTAAAGACCAAGAGAAAATCATAACTCAGTCATAACCAATAATCCACGTTGCTACTGTGTTCTATAAAACATTTATTCGTTATCAGTTACCTATTTGTATGTCAGGAAGGAGAGTTTAAATAAAAACATGTTACAGTATATTATTTTTTTGCAGAAATCATATGTGTAACCATTCCGATTTTGGATAATGTATCTACAGTTTTTATGCAAGTAGGCTAATTCCATAATTTTTGTATTCGTGGTTTTTTCTTTTTTTTTTTTTTTTTTTCAAAAGTTGAACGTTATATTGCATTCAAGTAGGGATCATGGTGTTAATTTTGCAAGAGTTCATGGAGTATTGTAATCCTTTGGCAAAATATTCACTTCTTGAATAAATCCAGACTGTGTCGATAGATTTCTGATGTGTTGGTGTAGATTCATGTGGCAGACGTATTAAGTTCTCAAGAGCCTTTTTAAATTTAATATAAAAGCAATCATTTCTGTAATAATTTGCATGACTGTTATTGGTGTTGATTTTACATTCCCAGTGATTATTTGAGCCGTTCAGAGCAGAAGTGGTGTAAGTCAAAATTAGGTAATGGGGTTTAAAGTAAATATTCTGTAAAATACAGCGCAAAGTAGCAATTAATTAATTCAAAGATAATACTTCAATTTGTAAGCAGAGTTATGTATTTTTAATCTCCTTTAATACGTTCATCCTCTGCAATACCATATTACATTGTTCTTACCTGTTTTCATGTTCAATTTTTCTTTTTGATCTTCTCTTTATCTGTTTCCTTGTACCTCGATGTTTTTCTTCAACTATAACACTAGAACTTTGCATCAGATGATCCATTGTTCTGATAGAGAAAAGTACAGAAATTTCCACCAAACAACGTTACTTTACAATGAGAATGAAAAATATCGCGACAACGCATGCAAATGAAAATAAAAATTATTAATTAAAGTCAACACTAACATTGTTGTATGATTCCGTTGATTGTTTGAATTTAAATTCTAGTCTAACATGGTCGCCACATTATTTCGTGTCTGAAGGAAAACATTAGTTTAAGGAGAAATGGACAAAATTCTATTCGATGCATTCACACTAGAGGACAAAATGCTATTCGGTCTGTCCACTACATTTCGAAGCTCTATTACAAGGTGTTAAAATGCGTTTTGTTGAAATCTGAATGCAGGAGCGTGTAGGGCATGTTAAAAATTATACGATTTCATATCAAACTCAATTTTGTCCGTGGGTGGACATTATGTGTTTTGAAGAGTTGCTCCTCATATAGAGTTCTAATGATTCATAAATATATTTAGGAATGAATTTAATTAACCATCCACGTATGAACAATTATATTATTTCAAACCATGATATGTGAACAGGGCCATGATTCAGTTGTAAGGAGCAGAAAGAATTACGTTTATTCCCAGCTTCTGAAACTTGTAGATTAACTGCGTGTGAAATTCTTCTAGGATTCTAAAATAAAATTAATAAGAATCATATACACTTACTGTATAGCATAAAAATATAAAACAAATTACACAAAACCCGTTTTCTGATGTGTTATCATATGTCGTGTGCACACTTTTAACTTGCCTGCCGCTAGAGGGCTACTGTCGCGCCAGTTGTCAAATGTTGGCATATTTTATACGTATGAGTTGCGTGACTAAGTATAAGACTGTGACATGATCTTGTCTAAATATCGATTATTGAACACGAATGCGTCGATGTGCGTCCTGAATTTGCTTCAGAAGCAACCTCCAGCGATCTGTGCCGCGTCCAACGAACTGCACTGGCGATCTTCGCTGTAAAGAAACCGTGCGCATTCATTTCAACTGCTAGCAACTCCGGCGACAATCGCTGGCGATGTGCGTCCGGCCGTAAACAAACCGTTCGGATCGGGTATTTCTGTGAGCACTTGGGACAGCCAGGCTTTGTTCAAAAATATAATGGGGAACACAACTATTAATCACTATAATTCATATACGAGATTTAAATCAGATGGATCGTTCAGAGTATTTAAACAGTGAATATTGTAACACAAACACTATATACTGTATAACAGGTTCTCAAGCGGAGTATGACCATTGCTCGTTACAATGCCTTTCTTACTGCAGTAAAACTCTTAGCTTAGTGGTAGAGTGTTAGCTAAGTGTTCGTGAGGTTGCAAGTTCAGATCTTCGTGAAGCTGATAAACTTTTTTTTGCCTTTTAAATGCATCATTGAAAATATAACAGGTTTTCGTCATTTTTTTAATCCTTAGAATACTTTTCGCTTTATTATTATTTTTCATGTTAATAGAAACTTTCGACGCTAGATGGAAGTAGCATTAAAGACAATTAGGGGCTTTCATATTAAAATGTTGTGTTAATTATTTTATTAATCCCTGCTGCTTTGCACTCTATTGCCTAAGGAACATTCAGTAAATATGTTGATAGTTAAATAATCGGCAATAATTAATTCGCAAGTTGTGCTACAGGGAATATGATTATTATACTAAACTAAATCCGTGATCATCAGAGCCTAAACGTAGTAATTGTAAACAAGAAGAAAAACCATAATTCTAATGCTTACCTTACTAGCGGAGTTCTGTCTATAATCAACCTTTTTCCAGTTCCAAAACAATTTCTATGCTTAGAATGAAGGTCTGGCGATGGGCTCCCCATTATCACCTATAGCAGCCAACATTTTCATGGAAGCCTTCGAAATTGAAGCTTTAGCCAACATACAACCATCACCCTCACATTAGTACAGATATGTTGACGACACATTTGTGATATGGCCACAACCTTGCACACATTCCTGACCAACCTCAACGCACAGCATCCCAGCATACAATTCACCATGGAATTAGAACACGAAGATCAACTCCCGTTCCTGGACGTACTGGTTAAGAAGAGAAGTGATGGCTCTCTCGGCCACTTGGTTTTCAGGAAGTCTCCCACACCAATAGATACTTACACGCCTCGTCACACCACCACCCAGGAGTCAAGAGATTGGTCATCAAAACTCTCACTGAGCGCGCTCATAGAATTTGTGACTCTGACAACCTACGAGCAGAACTTCAATTCCTACACAAAACCTTCAAAAACAACGGATATGACAACAACATTATAAGGCAGTCCACATACAAGAACTCAAGACCGGAAGCACATGAACAAGATCCTGAACTTATGAACATGAAACAGAAGGCCTTTCTCCCATACATAGAAGGAACCACAGACAGAATTGGGAAATTACTGAGGAAATTCAATATCAAGACGGTATACAACGCCCCACACAAGATTTCCCACTCAATAGTCAAAGTCAAAGATAAACTTCCATACCTCCAATCAGCCAGAATATACATGATCCCTTGCTCCTGTGGTCTAAAATACATAGGCCAAACTGGACGTACGGTGGAAGATAGAAGGAAGGAACACATCCGACTCTGCAAATACGGACCATACGAAAAATCAGCAATAGCCTTACACTCAGCAGATTCAGGCCACGCCCTCGAATTCGACAATATCAAGATAATAGATAACGAAGACAACTTATACAGAAGCCTTCCACATCAAACAACATCCCAACAACATCAACAAGGACGAGGGCTTACAACTCAGCAACTCATGGGGAAATCTATTCCAAGATCATACTTAGGAATGAGAAGCCAGGTCTCCACATGTACGCGGCGGCCCCCCTTCATCCGGACATTGGGCACGGTATCAAGGTCACTCTTTCGGACCTTATGAGGGCCAGTATTTAATATGAATACTCCCCTTCACACAGACTCCAACCGGATTGGACCACGTAGGACCAAGCAGATGCCAGAAGGAGAACCTACGACCTAGACTTAGGAACGAGAAACCAGGTCTCCACATGTACACGGCGCTCCCCCCTTCATCCGGACATCGGGCACGGTATCAAGGTCACTCTTTCGGACCTTATGAGGGCCAGTATTTAATATGAATACTCCCCTTCATACAGACCTCAACCGGATTGGACAACGTAGGACCAATCAGATGCCAGAAGGAGAACCTACGACCTATCACAGCAAGTACTCCCCCCATCGAGACTACTATATATATAAGAGCTGGCAGACTATTTCCTTATCCAACAACTGCTCTGAAGATGGCCATAACACAGCGGTCGAAACGTCAGCCAATAACACCAAGACAACGTGGTAGAAGCCCTGAAGCTTATCCACACACCATGTTCACCAGCCGCGGAAGCCTATGCGAACACTTCATTATTAAGATTACTTCTTGATTCTCCCTCGTAGTATGCACACTCGAAACTGCAACATATCCGCACTACTTGAATAACCAATACAAACTAATAAAAATCCGCATAAATTTACGCAGTGCAGTAGTGCCAGTATGTGGCTGCTGATTGAGGAAGCGTGATGTCTACCTACCTGGCTGGCCCATGTGCTAATGCAGGCTCTCAGCAAAACATCATGTACACTCGCGACTAAACTCATTACTGCGTTCAGTTACAAATTTTTTTGTAGCTCAATGAGAATTTATTTCATCACTTTATTTTTTTGTCGAATGTGTAAAAATTAAGCAAAGTCTATATTTACACATTTACTACTTATTTGTGTTCTAGAAAAGCCATTCTTGATATTAAAATGCATTGTAAATAAAACTGCTTGTATTAAATGTTGGAAAAAGGTATTGTTTTCATTAGCGTAAAATTTGAAAATTTAAAAGACATAAATTCAAACTGTTCTTACCGTCGCATTTATTGAATTAGAAATCATTCAGTTTCGAATTTAAATGGTCCAATATATTGTTAATCAAGTATCCTAAGCAAAAATATTGGAAAAAAAAAAAAAAGAATTTTGGCGGAGTTTTCCGAGTTTCAGATCACTGTGGATAACTTCGAATTTCGAGGAATTTCAAAGCCGGCCTCATCTTAACAATGAACACATATTATACCGTATTTACATGATAATTACGTGATTTACGAGAAGGCTGTGAACTGAACTGAATGGTATTGTTTTGATCTGGAGTTATAATTTAATATAGTCTTTCTTGGTAATATCATTAAGTATTTATTGTTCGAAGTGATAATATTGAAGAATACAGTTTTATTTATATAGATGAATGTTAGTAACAGTTATTTTTCATTCCTTCAGAAGAAATTTACTTTTATATATATTTGTGGATTTGATACATGGTTGCTAAGGACATAATTATAAATAACTTACGAAGCTTTTACTTCTGAACAAACAATTTATAGTCCATACTTTTTTTTGGTGCATATTATTATCGAACTATGTCTTTTATAAATTTAAATGTTGAAATGCGTCAGTCACAATAGTGAAATACGAATATTTTGTTTGATATACAATTATCTTATAAAATGTCACAAGATAGCACAAATGAAGAAGCAGCACGTTGTCTAATTTGCAGAAAATTATGTAAATCCAATGCAGGAATAAATATACATATGGGTAAAGCCCATCCAGAAGAGAGAAGAAAAAACTGGCACAGCTACAGCATTTTCTCATTCATCAGATTTTAATAACGCAAGCAATATTTTACCTAACAAAAACATTACTGACACCTCAGCTACATACCAACAGAGTTTGCAAAAACCCCTCGAAACAACAAATCGAAATTCTGTAGTAGTTAACAATCAGGATCCTGTTCAAGTTTTCCAACAGAGTGAAGATGTAATATCTTATCCAGAAAATACACAAAGTGATCATATAAGTTTTCACCCAATGAAAGAGTGGGAAGAAAACCTATGCCACATCCAGTCTGTAGGAGCGAGCGAAGATTTTGAAGCTCTAATGGAAGATGTTAGGCATTTTCTCACACAGCAAATGACTGAATTGCCAGGACCCCAGCACCCAACCGTGAAGCATTATCAAGCTCGTAAAGTAAGTAAAATTAACAGTAAATATAATTATCAAACAACATCCAATCCACAAAAGAAATCTAAGAGACAGCGAATGAAAAATAGGCAAAAATATGAGTATGAACTAACCCAGTATCAATTTTACAATCAAAGACGTAAAGTAGCAAGAAAAGTTTTACATAATTTAAATCACAAAGCTACTTGTAAAATCTCGACACGTCTGATAACTGAACATTTTGAACATGTTTTTAGTACTACAAATAATAGCTCCTCTCTTTCTGATGAGGATGAAGATTCCATACAATTTCCTGAAGATATAGTGATTACTGAGAGTGATATTCATAAAGCATTATTTGGTATTAAAGTTGACACTTCCCCTGGACCAGATAGAATAACAGTACGCATTTTAAGGCATCTCAAAGTGACCAAATTTCTTACACTGCTTGCAAACACTATGCTTCATTTTAATCATGTTCCAAAATTCATGAAATTAGCACGTACAATTTTAATCCATAAAGGAGACGACGTGAACAATTTAAAACATTGGAGGCCAATTACTATTCACTCCGTCATTCGAAGAGTCATTGAAAGAGCCCTTGACATTAAGCTTCGGTCTTATATTGTATTAAATGCTCATCAGAGAGGTTTTATTAATATACCTGGAACTCATATCAATGCATCTTTAATAAATGGCTGTCTTCAATCATCTAAGCTTAATAAGGAAGACTGTTGTGTCGTGTTTCTGGACGTGTCTAAAGCCTTTGATTCTGTTGGCCATGAACATATTCTTAGAGCCCTTAAATCATCTGGCGTTCCGCAGAACTTGTTCAGACTTATTGGTTCCTTATTAACTAATAATACAATTCAAATAGAAACTAACCACACAAAAACCAAGCCAATAAGCGTAAAACAAGGTGTTGCTCAAGGATCTCCATTGTCTCCAATACTTTTCAATTTGGCACTGAATTGCATTCTTGAAAATTTAACAGATCATGAAATTAGCAACCAATATGGTTTTACACTTTCCAATGATCTTCAAAACCTAAGTGCTTTTGCATTTGCTGATGATTTGGCTCTCGTTGGAAAATATGAAAAGTCAGCAACAGTCTCATTGATATGGCTGAAAGTAAATTAGATGAACTAGGTCTTGAAATTAACACTATTAAAAGCAAGTGTATAATTCTCGAAAGAGGTGTTTTAACTAAAGGAGCTCTCATTTCACTTCATGGATCAGCCATACATAGTACTGATGATAAATCTGAAACAATTCGATATCTGGGAGTTGATTTTCGCGACAAAATATTGTTAGATAAAAAGAAAATTATAACAAATTTAACACATGATCGTAACAATCTTACACAAACTCCATTACTGAAGCCTGATCAGAAATTGAAGATTGTGAATGAATATATATGGCCTGGGCTCATCTATCCTTTGCAATGTGCTCCACTTGATCAGCTCCCTGACAGCTTCCTTAAAGATCTGGATAAAGTAATTAGAAGTGCTGTCAAAGAAATGATATCTCTTCCTGATGATACACCTAATGACATGCTATATTCTTCTAAAAAAGTACGTGGCCTAGGGCTTATTAAGGCTGAATGGGAAGCTAATATTCAGCATTTTAACATCTGTAAACGACTCTTACAAGTCAGTGATGATCATCTCCTTCTTGTCAGGAATCTTGAAGAGGAGAAGAGAACTGCTCTCAAGCGCCTGAAAATTCCTGAAGCCAACATAACACCTCGAACAACTGGAATACATCTATGTGATGAATTGCGAAAGAGATCGTTTGACTCCTGGTGTCAGTTACCTCATAAGGGGAAAGGTGTAGTCATCTATGAAGAATATCCAAGAGCCAATTCATGGGTCAGCACCAAAAGAAATTTGTCATCTTCAGAATATATTAATGCAATCAAGATGTCCTGCAACCTTACTGCAGTGCGCTCCGTTCCTGGCAGAGCTTTCAGCACGACCTGTTGCCGTCAACCAGGCTGCAACGAGACAGAAACTCTTGGCCACCGTGTTGGGCTTTTGTCGGAAAGGAGAGTTATTGCGTAACAACAGGCATCATAGAGTCCGTGGAGCTATCGCCTGTCTTCTTCGGAACAAGGGTTGGGAAGTTCATGAAGAGGTCCACTGTATTTCTGAAGATGACTCTCACAGAAGAGCGGATATAATAGCAATAAACAGGCAGCAACAAAAGGCTATTATCATAGATCCAACTATACGCATGGAGAGAGATCTAAACCAAGCTCATCAGGTTGATCAGGAAAAGAGGGCCATTTATGAACCTTGTATTCCCTACCTTAGTGCCAAGTATAACATTCCTCTCTTCAATTGGTCAGTGACAGGTTTATTTTTTGGTGCTCGGAGTTCTTTACCAAAATTTACATATCATTTTTAAAACAATTATCAATATCATCTTTTGAAATTCAAAAAATCATCTCGCAAATTCTCAAAGATTCCCTGCAGATTATACAATTTCATTTATACCACTCAGAAGGTCTTAATTAAGGATATGCTAATTTTAAATAAAATCTTTTTTTATTAGTATAATTTAGTCATCTTCTAAGATTTTATTTTACAATTGATAATCAATGGTGCTTAATTATTACACTTTATTTTTATAACACTATTCATATTTAATTAATTGTATTTGTTTGCTATTCATTTCCGGATCCTCGTGGTCATCCTTAATTAAGGCCGGACGAGTTTTTCTCTCTCTCTAATATGCATTTTTTTTTACTATTACACTCTTACTACGTCATACTACTTTTGACCAATAAAACGGTACGAAAGGGCGTATTTCAACCAATCATGGCTGCTTATCGCACAATTTTATCGCGTCCCTAGCATTTGTTTAATTTTATCGCATCCCTAGCATTTGTTTAATTTTATCGTGTCCCTAGCATTTGTTTCTTTGTTTGCCAACATTTGAAACTGCGCTGGTCTGGACGTCAAAAAAGAAAATATATATATATAAAATTACAAACCACTCCAGTCGATGTACAGCAGTTTCAAATATGACTTGCATTGGCATTCAAGAACAAGAATTAATAAAAATCACTGATCATACCTATGCATCTTCTGAAATCCGATTTACAAATAAATGACGAGCACCATTCGGAAATCCTGAATAAGTTGAATACACCATGTAGGGCTAAATCAACGAGTTCCACTTCTATTACGCACATGTCCAATATAACATCAATTGAACCACCAACCACATTCAAATTTGAAAATTGTACATTCAATAATTATTCCTTTTAAAATTATTTATGTTTATTTTTTATGTCATCGTCGTTAATTAAAACTTTTCTAACACTTGTGTATATTGGTTAGGTTTAATATTAAGATTTATTGAAAATCATCTGTCAAGTGACGTTGATTACTGGGATTCGGATAATTGAAGTGGAATGTTGCATTTTAATAAAAATGAAACTGAATCAACAAAGCCTTCTTGACTAGTAACATTGCCATCGTGTATAATAGATCGAGAACTTCTCGACGAGAAGGCATTGCTCACTACTGCCATCTAGCATGCATCTAGCGTAATATTTGTAATGTTAAGATGGTACAATAATACATTTGAAAAAAGTTGTATTTTCGTAAGTCAATTAATATTTTATTGTATTGGAGTACTTCGTTACTTCTAATCTTTATATACTTTCTTCTAATCGTGTAATAGTCAATTAAATCCCACTCGAGTTTTGATTTTCTCTAGATAAATCAAAACGTCTAGTGAGATTACTGTTGATAAAATGTCATCTTGAAAACTGGGATGTGTATTAATTCGCACTCAAACACTCAGACTCGAAAAAAAATAAAATTAAACCTAACTCTCTATTTATGTTACGAGATATGGTGGAAAGCAACTGACTGAAACGGCCACTGCGAGTTCGTGTTTGGGGCCTACTCCTCTTTTACGTACTTTTCATTTGTAAATTCTTGTCCGTTTTTGACAACAATCACTAAGAAGATTATTTTTAACTACTGGAATGACTTCATAATATTTTTTCGTTTATTGTGAAATTTTATGAATACAACTCTCAACAATATTGCGCATCTTTAATTCTGTGGCCTGGAAGAAAACAGTCTTAAGTCAATTTTTTGTGAAAAATGAGATTTTTATATATTCTGAAAGCGGAAACAATTATCTATGATCTGGTAAAACAGTTGAAGTCAAATAAGAATCCTGACTGGATTTATAGAGCGTTAGCGAATGTCCTAAGTACTTTTTGGATCGAGCACACACAGAATAAAGGACTTAAGAATATTTAATACTTTATTCCTTACAAACATGACATGTTTACTTTCCATGCTTCGCATTAAAAAGGTCTAACTTGTATTTTAGCTATTTTATCACATACTGATGCCCTTTCCTTTTAAAACTTTAAGCACCAGGTAAACAGTCTTATATTGTTTAAGGCCTATTTTTCATTCCTAATAATTTCCATTTTCCATTTATTTTGACATGAAAAAGGTCTTATGTTTAAATTGTCCCTTCTTCTCAGTTTGGGTTGTAGTCTTAAAAGTGCTTAATTGCGACTATTTTTGGAAATAATCAAGAAAATTATTAAATGAACAACATTACCTATTTTAGAAGAAATATAAACAAATAATATCCAGAAATATAAACAAAGAACTCTATAATTGACACAAATTACAATCTTTCTGCTGCTCTCCTAAAAAGTATAAAATTTTTACTTAAGATTTTTTTCCTCCCGGCCACAGAATTAAACCAAAAGAATTTACCAGTAATTATAATTACTGATGAAAGAGTAGCATGACGTTGTCAATCGGTGTTTTGATATCAACCTAGACCTGTTGACTGGAAGTATTAGTTCTGATACTGTAAATGAGGGTGAATGTGATGTATAACTAGAGGTAAGGAAGTGCCTTCGTAACCTGTCTTGATAATATAATTTTAATCTTGAGTGGTTTTTAGCATAGGTGCGTATTTTATTCGCTAGTTTTTTTCTGGATTTTAGGATAAAAAAATTCGCGTACATATTATATTCAGTGGCATAAATATGGTATTTTCGCGTTCATTCATTTTCACGACAAACCTAATTTCGAGGGAAATTTAATTAGAACATATAAATAAAGTTTTGTACCTCTCGGGGTTTAAAATACGATCGTATAAGTAAGAAAAATGTGAAAACGAAAAACATATAACTGAAATAAATTAACATGGACAGTATAGGAATTTTGCTTCAGAAAAAAAAAAACATATAGGCCTAAGTGAGAAACATATGAATGAAGTTTTACTGTGGTATTAAATTGTCACCATTATGATTTCTACTACTACCATCACTATACCGGCTCTATTCAACTATCACCACTAAAAATAATATCAACAACAATACTATTCTAATCTTGTGTGTGTAACTGGTGGATAATGTTTGACATTTCAGATGTCATTTCATGCTGGATACTGTGAGACTGTGCTGTTTGATGGCTGGAAGGTATCCAGTATAGGCAGCCTCATTGGTTCTATGGTAGGGATCTTCTTTTTGGCAATGTTCTACGAAGGTCTTAAGTATTACAGGTAAACTGAAATAACATTTGTGCTTTTCAATAAAGGACCAACGAGTGCAGAAGTAAGCCACTATGTCTGTTACAGAGAGTATCTGTTTTGGAAGACCTACAACTCGCTGCAATATAGGGCTGTATCAGTACCAGCAGAGAAGGGTGTTGTGGCAGAAGATAACCGGATAGTACAGTAAGTAGACTATATTTGCTTGTTTAACTGATAATACTCATTTGATATTAACTGTGCATGCTGACGTTTCTGAAACTAACTCACTGCTGTAAACAATATGGTGGCATTTGGTTGCCATAGAAATAACTGGCGATGCCCTACTCAGAAAACTGCACTTGTATATCAGATGACTAATATCTCATTCACAAAAGTTCCTCCATTGTCGATGCCAAAATGTACATTTTTGCAATATGTAATGATGGTTCAACTGGCAGAAAAGTAATGCAAATTTACTTGTACATTAAAAATGTTCGTGATTATGCGATGATTTGTCCCAAACAAATGGTACCAGCAACTTTCGTTCCAGTTTTTTGTCCCAGAGATGCATAGTCCCTTCTTTTTTTTAGTTCCAAATGCCTGTATGTCCCAAGTTGAAGTTGAGGTAATTTGTATATTTTATGGAATTCTGATAAAAAAAAAAAACAAATAAATTACAAATGATTGATTTAAAAGTGTACTAGCTTTATTTAATTCAAGTACATATATCAGAATAAATGTCCTGAAACAGCATGTTCCAAAGCGCATAAGTACTGAATAATTTCACCATTATCCTTATAACAATTTACAACTCCTTGCACCTGGCGATCTACAGCTACATGAATTTTCTTCTCTTCCTTGGAGATCCATCGACTTCAACATCCAGGAGTTCTCTGGCCACTACAGATGCCTCCTTTTGTAATTTATCTAGGAATTCATTAATTGCTGGATGTGGTTTTCCCATGATTTTATTTTTGTTATTCCAACCTTCCCTGCTGTCAAAAAATCTGAAAGTTAGAATTTATAAAACAGTTATACAAGGAGGGACATGGGAACCAAGTGTTTTTGAAATGGCTTATATTCGGTCATTATGAAAGGGAGAGACGTACGGCATGTGTCATTTCTTTCCGTGGCTCATAGCATTTCACCTGCAGTCAGCATCATGGAGCAGTGGACACATACTTGCATATGATTGTTTTGTTAGAAATGGCGAGTTGGTGACCTCGATATGGCATGAGTTTTGCTACAGATCCAATATTAATCGCAATGATTTTGTTCCCGTGCGTGACACAATCTTATGTTGGGTTAACAATCATTGAACAAAAGGCGCAATACTGAAAGATAAACCGCCCAGCCCCCAACGCAGAGTGCGTACTCCAGAAAATTTTGATTCAAACAAGCGATACTGCACAGCCCAGGATGCTCTGCTTGTAGACATTCAGCTGCACTTGGAATCAGCAATTGTACGGTAAGACGGATTTTGCATGACGATTTACATTTACACCCATACAAGATGGGTGGTTGTGCAGAAATTCAATGTAAGAGATTACCCTCAACAATGAATTTCGCACAGGGAATGCTTGCACTCCATGAGCAGTATGAAAACATGATGGTTGCAATGAGTGATGAAGCCAATTTCCGCTTTAATGGAGCCGATAACAGATAAAGTTTTCGGTATTGGGCTGCTGAAAATCCGCGTCATTTACACGAAAAACCTCTGCATAGCCCTAAAGTAACAGTTTGGTGCATGGTGGGGCAGTCTCTAATTGGTCCCTAATTTTTTCAAGAAAATGGGGTTACAGTTACTGTAAACTCTTTGCGTTACATTGAGATAATTAACACCTTTTTCATCCCTGAGTTACAAAGAAGAGGTATTGATCGTCAACGTTTGTGGTTTCAGCAAGATGGGGCCACTGTACATACCGCCAGAGCTTCAATGGCAGTTCTTTGCCTCCTGCTTTCCAATCGTCTCATCTCGAGATTTGGTGATGTTTCATGGTCCTCTCGGTCCCCTGATTGCCCACATGTGATTTTTTTCTATGGGGGTACCTAAATGCATGTGTTTACGAGGATAAGCTCCGAATATTAGATGAACTGAAGGACTCAATATGTCAACACATCACCCAAATCAACAGAGATCTCCTGGAAAGAGTAGAGGTCAGTTTTCGTCAGCGCCTTCAACAATGCGTCAACACAGACGCATCACATGCCAGATGTACTTTTCCGCTCATAATTGAAATGGCATATTCTCACAAATGTTGTTATACCAATAAATTGTGTTGAAAACAAAAACTAACTATTTTATGATTATTTTAAAAACACTTGGTTCCTATGCCCCACCCTGTATTACCGGTTATTCTGTATGGTTGTGAAACTTGGACTCTCACTTTGAGAGAGGAACAGAGATTAAGGGTGTTTGAGAATAAGGTTCTTAGGAAAATATTTGGGACTAAGAGGGATGAAGTTACAGCAGAATGGAAAAAGTTACACAACGCAGAACTGCATGCATTGTATTCTTCACCTGACATAATTAGGAACATTAAATCCAGACTTTTGAGATGGGCAGGGCATGTAGCATGTATGGGTGAATCCAGAAATGCATATAGTGTGTTAGTTGGGAGACCAGAGGAAAATAGACCTTTGGGGAGGCCGAGACATAGATGGGAGGATAATATTAACATGGATTTGAGGAAGGTGGGATATGATGATAGAGAGTGTATTCATTTTGCACAGGATAGGGACCGATGGCGGGCTTATGTGAGAGTAACATTGAATCTTCGGGTTCCTTAAAAGCCATTTGTAAGTAAGTGAGTAAGTAAATAAATTCCAACCTCCCATGGGATTTGTAGTTCTGGGAAGTCAGGCCACAGCACTTTCATAACAGTTCCAAATTCTAATTGGAAACAGTGGTGGTCGATAACCCCTCCCTCTACGCCTTAATCCATTAGATTTATTACAGCAAAGAATAATTAAGATATGTCTAAAAAAAAACAGAAATGTGGGAACATAAGATTCGGGACAAAAGTGTCTTGCTTTAGTCCCAGCCGTGTGATGCCAACATTAGTTTTGTACGAAAATTGTTTGTGACAAAATAATTCCTAGGACATTAGTGACCTGGGAGAAAAATCGTACTATGACCTTCATTCCCTGTTCATTCTTCCTTTCTTACATTTAGATTGCTTCCTAAAGATGAAGTTTGACACAATTTTATGTTTAACTTTTTTCATAGTTTAACAATGAAATTCGGTTATAAAAATGTTATAATTGAGCAATTAGTTTAGCTTCTTACTATTAAACCAGTTTTAACTTCGTAACAATGTAGAATTTTGTGAAGCATATTATTTTGTGTCACTGTCCTTCTATTTATAAAAGATACAGAATTCAAGGTTTTGCAAGCACAAAGATCTGAAAAACATAAGATCTGGCAACCAACCACAGCTGACCCTAGATTCTACTCCTGCAGAGCTGCAGATACTAAAATGTCCTTACAGCTGTAGATGGGCTTATTAGTTGGAATATGGAACATCCCTAAACACTTCAGTCCAGATAGACTTTTCATGAACCTGTAATACAATGAATTGTGTGCCAGTTGTGTTGCCTGGCTAAGATTGCTCCACTATTTGCCACACTATGCATTCCACTCCAGTCATCAAATCTGTAGGACTGTATCTCTGGTAATGGTCTGCAGTATCTCACAGATACACGAGTTCCCATGTCTCCATCAGGCAAGCAAGAACCCGGGGCTCTGGTGCCCCTTATGCAGATCTATGAGTCATCTAATTGCCCAAAATTTCCTAAATAGAACCAAGTTCTTAACAGAATTCCATGAATTCATTTTCTGGAGAAAACTATGAAATGTCACTCTGCTTCGTGAGGGGACTCAAAAGTCATTTTCTATATCAATAAAGTATTCTTTAAATGATGGATAGATAGCTTGACATTATAGCTGTCACAGTCATGCAGGATAATACCAACGAAAATAAAATATTCCTCCTATTTTATTCATGGGAATTATTATTTTTCATGACGAGCAAATTGTAATCAGTTTTTAAATTGAACTTAAAGGCGGCAACTGACTTGAGCCAAGCTCTAATGTAATGCTCACAGTAAGAAAATGGTACAAAGTGAGCAATCGCCTGTTCTGTGAATGCTCACTTTGAATGCTCAGGTTAGAAATGCTTCATATTTAATTCTTGTTTGAGATGTGGATATAAAAGTCGTGAGTGCTGCTTGCATTCTTATGGAATGGTGTTATTTTTAAAAGAATAAGAAAAAAAAACAGAAACGATGGTGGCAAGCAAATCTATATATAGAGAGAGAGAAATGTTAATGGTGCATCGAACTTATAGAATATTTTGAAAAATTAAGAAACAGTGGTCAGTATAAAAATTAATTAGAATATCTTCTACAGATTTCGAATACTTGCTTGATATAATTGAGTCAAGAGTTCCAAAAGAGGACACTGTTCAATTTCATAAAAATCTGTTATATGTATGGGAGAGAATTTATTAATTTTCTCTCAAATGACCTCATACAAAAGGGTAGTTCCTCTTACATAAATGTAATCCGAGTTTGCACAGAAAAATATATTATACCTGTAACTCCTGTGGAAAGTTTTATAAAAACCCGTTAGAAAATAGAGAAATTAATTTTGTCTAAATGCACTCCCTATAGTTAGTAGGATGGTTTCTCTAATAGAAACATAATCAGAGTTTGTACACGAAAAATATATGCTACCTGTAACCCCTGTAATACAGTTCAATACAGATCTTTTATATAGGAGAGAAATTGTTAATTTTGTCTAAATGCACACCTATAAATCTTGTACAAAGTTCAATACAAATCTATTACATAGGAGAGAAGTTATTAATTTTGTCCAGCTAGATTTGCATTCTGACCCATTGTGCAACTGTGTGATGCAAGCTGTGCTTGCTGCACGGCTCGTTGACCTGTACTGACTTGTAATGTAACACTCAAAAGGATTCGTGAAAAAACCGACAATCAAGTGGAGCAGCTCGGCTCGGCACTCATTTTCCTGCCCTGACTAGCAAATCCTCATGTTACATTACAATGCTCGGTTCAAGTCAGTCACTGGGTTAATGTTTCTACTACTTGGCAATTACATTACTCATTGTCAACCCCCAAAATGCCTGGAGGATTGCACCTGTCGGTCAACAGGTTTACCGAAACTGGCCAGGAGGACTACTGAAGCAGATTCACCGACCATATCTTCCAATAACTATATGGAAAATATTATTGCCCTAACAGACCAATGATAGGTTCATTAAAGGACCAATTTTTAAAAAGTATACAGCATTTCCTCAGTATTGATTGAACACTTATACCACTGGGTCATTCCATGTCAATTCATCCAGACCATGTCACCCACTGTTTCCAATTTTGCTGAAACTTTGCAGATGTGTTACATACCTAAGTGAATGGCTTCCTTTAAAATTGTATTGAAATATGTGAAATCTTTGAAGCAGAAATAGTAGTATTGTCATTAATGTAGTTGCAGGTCAGCAGTTAAAAAATTACAAATAATGCCACACTTTCCAATGTAATTATTAAACTTTCTCTGTAACTGAGATTTATATTGGAGATTATAAAAATTGCACATTTAAATTATTATGATACTTTTATCTTTGTAGGGTTTTTTGCGTTTATTGGAATTTTTTTTTTTCCATAGCACCATATCTTAGAAAATGCTGAAAATTATGTATAGTAATGAGAACACAGTGCAATATCTGTACACAAAAAGTTATAATGGAGAAATGATAACTTAGTTTTTGGCAGAGAAATATGGAAGTGTAAGGCACAACATTTCTCAAACTGAACAAAATGTAACTTTTTTACAACTGAATCAGTTTGGCTTCAATTTTCTTGTAAGAATCTTGGTTTAAAGTATAGGTCCTTTCTGTGGCTGTGTTGACCTCAATTTGGCACAAAATATTTGAAAATGGAACTTCACAGCTGTTTTGAAAATTGAACTTCATAACTGTCATTGTTAGACCAATAAAATGATGGAGAGACCCCAATGTGGATGCATGAATTTTATTGTGGCATCATCTTCTTCATAATTAACTTTTTCAATAAAACCCACTTACCACAAAGATTCATACACACAAGCAACATAAGAATTTGCCTTGAAATTTGTATTCACAACAGGTTTAAATATGTCATATCACACTGTAGTCTGTATCAGAACTTAATTTGCTTTGTTCCAATTTCATATGTAGACAAAGGCACAAATTGATGCATGCAGCGTGTTACCAGAAATGTCTTTTGCATTTTCAAACTGTTCAGTGAGATCTTTTCAGATTTGAACCATTTCCTCTTTTGTTACAAAAAACACAGTAATCTCCTTGAGATTCTCCTTACAGAAGTTGAACACTTGTGATGCTGTGGTTATTTGTTCATTAAATGGCCTTTGTAAACTGGCTTTGGTAACCATCCTTTTCAAAGTTTCCCCAGTTCCATAACAAGGAGATTTTCCATGTCTATTAGCAAAGTCATACCAAAGTCTGTTTCATGATGACATATATTAATGAAACTCTTGCGGTTCTTGTACTGAGCAGCACAATTATCAGAGAAGCATTTACAGTTTTAACATATGAAAAGAAGAGCTCTGTTTTCAAGAAATTGATTATGATCGTTTGAGTTTAGTAAACGAAAGATACGTCATGATCCATGTCATCAGAAATTAGGCACAAGCCCTTTGAATAAAGTCTTTAATCTTTCTTGTAATATCAGTGCAGCATGATGTGTATAGCTACCTGTGTTCAATGAAACCCTTGGGCTTCGTCTTGAATTACAAAACTGTAGTTTTCACTAAAATCCAATAAAATGATAGCTGATTCATTTTCCAGGTTCTCTTTTAACATTTTCAAGTAAGTAGATTGTGCTTTTGCTATAAATGAATATGAAATAAGTTTCTCAATTATATCTGTATTAGTAAATCACAAAATTCAGAGAAAGTGCTCACTTCAACACCCATATTTACTCTGTCTGTTGCTACCCATTGTCTGTACTGGATTGGTTCGTCAGGATCAAAGTCATCTGGGAATTGTTGTTGGATATGTTTTTAGGACACGATTGTTAGGGCACTTTTGACAAAGACGTAGCACGCAAATTCTGTTATGTATGTCACAAGTTATTAGTTCAATCAGATCATAATAAGTTCCTTTCATGTGTGCCTGAGGATCTTGCAAGCACACACTGTTTAGATCTGAGGATTGCAAATTTAGATAAACCTATCTTGTTGTGAGGGAATTTTGTCTTGAACAAAGAATGCAGCTCTGACAGATTGCTTAAAACAAGTCGTTTTTGTTTATAAAATTTTTTATTTATGCTTACTTTGTCTATCATTCCGGGCATTATTTTTGAATTGTCGTCATTCAAGTAAAAATCAATCACTTTCTTGATTGTCTCTTGGTAGCTTCTTCCCTTTCCTTGGTTCGGACAATGCTAGAATACCTTTCTCAGTCACAGGTGCACATGCTTGGCATATCATATACTCAGAAATGTGAAACATTTCACTAACTTTATTTCTAGGCCACGACAGTGGTACCAGTGTAAGTAGTTGGATTCCTTGGATGTTTAATTTTATCTTTAATTTGCCCCATTAACTCATCAAAGTGCTATGTTTTCTCTTCCACTTTCTCTTCTGTTGTCTCAAGTTCTAGCTCAGTTGCTAATTCAGTATCAAAAATTTTACTGATTTTAGTTTGAAGTGCTTGTGCTGCTGATTGAAACTTTTGATTAGCTGCAACTAATGGACTGTGCCTAGGAACTGAGTGCAATTGTATATGGGATCTAACTGAAGTAAACTGGTTTTCATTCTACTTATTGATTCTTGAATCAAATCTGTAGACTCGGTAACTTCTTCACCAGAAGAAGACGATGTTATGTTTTGAGTTGTAAGTGTGCTACAAACTTCACATAAGCATTTCCTACATGTTGGATAGAGCTTCTCCCCAGGAGTCACAGTTAGCCCACTGTCTCGTAATTTCTTTGCTTCTTCCAACATTATTTCACGTAGGGGAACGGTGGGTAGCCCCGGACACTAGGGTTTTCTCTAAACTAACAAAAGTTGATAATCCTGTTTTACTTGCGTATGACTTCCCGCATTGTTGGACCTTGAATGTTATCAGTTGTTTGAGTTGCGTCGACTGGTGAGCTTGTAATATAATTCTTGTGAGTAATTGTTTGGACTTCTGGCAGCGAGATTATGGCCTTAACTCTGCCAGCGAAAATAAAACATTATTATTATTATTATCATTGTTAAATTTGAAGACCTCCTACCGATTACACAAGTAAGTTGATCTTTATTATTATACTTCCGGTGTGTTGTTAGGTATGTGTTTTATACGTATTGCATCTTATAGAGTTAAAGCTGGTATGGTTTTGGTTCTATTAATTTATAGAATGTTATATGCACAGTGGGTAGCCGCGGACAGTCAATTCGCGGGTAGCCACGGACAGCTTGTATTATAAACTGGCATGTAATAATATTACTATTACCAATAATAATAATAATAATAATAATAATAATAATAATGACCGCCTACATAGTCATGAGGTTAGAATGTCTGACTATAGAGCCAGAGGACTCGGGTTCGATTCCCAGTGCTCCACTACCAGAAATATGTTCAGAGTAGAAAGGAAAATAGTGTTACGCTTTCTTCGGTAGTCAGTGTAATATGAAAGTTTATTATCTCTATCACAATATCTTTTTTTGTTCCTTGCAGTTCTGCAGATAATAATGCCTAATTTTAAGGGAAGGTGCACTAACCAGGGTTCTTGGTCAGAAGAATCTATGAAAAATGCTGTTGAGCAGGTCTTAAGTGGGAAAATGTCTATTAGAAGGGCAGCAGATTACTTTCAATTGCCAAAAAGCTCACTACAGGATAAAGTTACTGGAATAAAAGGCGGAAAAGAATGTAATTTTCAACCAAAACTTGGACGTTTTGAGACTACATTTAATAATAGTTATGAAAGCCAGCTTGCCCAGCACATCAAAGATCTTGATGACAGACTGATGGGACTAAGTAAAAAAAAAATTTCTCAAGCTTGCATTTGACCTGGTAGTGAACCTCTGTATCGAACATAGGTTCAATAAGGAGAAAAAGTCTGCAGGGATGGATTTTTATAATTCGTTCACATCGAGATTTCCTGAGCTGAGCCTCCGCTCTCCAGAATCAACAAGTTTGATGCGGTGTGTTGGGTTTAATAAACCTCAAATGGACATTTTCTTTTAAAAATTGTTTTTCTTGATGGACAAATATCACTTTGCTGCATCAAGAATTTATAATGCTCACAAGACTGGTGTTTCAACGGTTCACCAGAACCCTAAAGTTTTGTCTTGCAAGGGGAAAAAAACAGGTGGGAAAACTTACATCTGCAAAGAGAGGTCGTAATGTGACTGTGATGTTCTGTATGAATCATCTTGGCCACTTCATTCCTCCACTCTTTGTTTTTCCATGGAAGAGGATGAACCCGAGACACAATTGGAGCACCGGACGAGTCAATTGCTGCTGCACAACCAAATGGCTGGATGAATGCAGATACCTTTCTAATCTGGCTCAAACATTTTATTAAACTTACAAAGCCTACACCTCAGAATCCTGTGCTCCTGATTTTGGATGGGCACAGTAGCCACAAGGAGCTTACAGTGACCAACTGTGCACGAGAAAGTAATGTGCACATGATCAGCACTCCTCCTCACACAACACATATACTCCAACCTTTAAATAGGACATTTATGAAACCATTCAAGGCAGCATATGCAGAAGCTTCTGCTATGTGGATGAGGCAAAATGCTGGGCTTTGAATAACTGAGAATGAAATCTCTGGGTTGGTTTCAACCGCGTACGCCAAATATTGTTGCCTGGATATAGCAATAAATGGGTTTTCATGCACAGGAATCCACCCCTTAAATCCTGGAGTTTTTACAGAAAATGATTTCCTGTCATCACTCCTCACAGACATCCCAGAAGCTCAGGAGGGCACAGCCGAACCACCCCTAGACGAACTACGTGCTAACAACACATCTAGACCAGCTGTAGATGAACAAACTCCTGTACAAGCCTCAGAAGAACGAAATGTTCCGTCAAATTCCAGATCAAGTCCACATGTTTTGAAAGTCTCACCACACCATCAAACAGAAGCTCCAAACCTGCAGATGAAAACCCTAAAACATCATTCGAGGTGGACAAGAACAAGGCTATGCCAGTAGTTAATATTTTGAAGAATCTTTCACCTCTTCCAGATGCCAGTAAGAGAAGGAGTGAAACTCGGAAAAGGAAGGCTCAGAGAAGCGGAATTTTAACATCATCTCCATTCAAGAAAGTCCTTGAAGGAAAGAGCATTCAAAAATCAAGCAGATCCAGTACAGCACAAGGAAAGTCACAGAGAAAGGTTTTATTTGGCCCTACATTTGCGTCCACATGTTGAGGGAGAACCGCACCTGGTGATGCGATGGAACAGTTGCACATGGGGTTTCATATGCCCATACATGCTGATTGTGGAAATTTGTTATGCCATCTCGTGTGAACTGTGCTTCATCTGTAAATAATACTAAGGCAGGAAAGTTCGGATTTACACCACACTGCTGCAAGAACCACTGACAGAACCTAACTTGTGCAGGGTAATCTGCTGGTGACAGGGCCTGTACACGTTGCAAATGATAAGGAT
The DNA here is from genome assembly GCF_040183065.1 of Periplaneta americana. Taxonomy (NCBI): domain Eukaryota; kingdom Metazoa; phylum Arthropoda; class Insecta; order Blattodea; family Blattidae; genus Periplaneta; species Periplaneta americana. The sequence goes on from NC_091119.1 coordinate 75,757,081, forward strand.
ACAATTGATACTCTTTCAACAGTCTCCAGACAATCGTATGAGGAACATTGACTTGCAACGCTACCCTTCATGTGCTGACAGAAGGAGTCATGTTCACAGCCTCCAGAATCTCCTCCTGTACTTCTGGAGTTGTAGATCTTGGTCGTCCCCTTCCCAAACCAGGAGAGTTAAATTTTCCATACTCGCACAGACGGTAATGGAGACATACAAATGTCTTCCGATCTGGACATTGTCGCTGTGGGTACCTCTCCTGGTACAAACGACGAGCCAGCGCAGCATTGCCGTCCGCCTTACCGTACATGAAGTGTATCTCTGCCAGCTCTTGATTTGAATACATGTTGCACAGTCTAATGCTTACACAACACTGAATGTAACCCTCGCTCCGGAATGAACTGTCAGAGTGCCCTCTTAATGTCTCCTTTGACGGCAACGACCTGCGGAAAGAAAAACGTTCCGGTGAATTTCAATGTTGTGAAGGCCATAACTCGGAAATAAAGCATTTCCAGACACATGTTGTAATGAACTATTTTGATTGTCTACATGTGGGAAATACATACCTGAAATTATGCCCCGTATTTTTTAAACACCCTGTATTGTATCTTTATATTACAAAACAACTATTTTAATTACTTACTAATTTATTTATTACGAGGCTTATAATTTATTGTGTCAATTTCTCCAGAAATTTTTGAGTCAAACATAAGTAACAAAAAGTATGAAGACTCACCTAGTTAATACTGCTTCATCCATGATTTTAAACATGTGAGTGTATTCACATGCTCCGAATTAAATGCCGCTGTACGTTTAGTAACAATGTTTCCTGCATCATTAAACACGAAAAAACTTTTTTTCTCTGAAGCACTTCTCCACGATCATTCAATTTAAATCCAAACATTTCACCGACTTTACCTCTCCCATTCTCATATGACATAATGGGGTTTACACTTTTCACAAACCACAGAAAACTGATTTTTTTTCTTTATCAAACTAAACACACAACCTTCATATACAAACTCAGTACAGAAACTGCAACTGCAAAAGTACAGTGGTCAACACAGAAGACTGACCCCTATTGTAATCGAATTACCAGATTTTAGAAAGAGAAAAAAGTAGTTACTCTCTCACTTGCACACAGTGTAGACATGGCTATTTTATAAGAGACGAATCCCAAAAAAGTATGTATTTCATATGCTAGGAAGATTAGCTGACAACAAGGTGGAAGTTTTCTTGGAAAACCATAAAACTTAATAAGGGTTTCGCATTGTGTTTCATCTTTCAATGGAGGTAGACTAGGTCACTGTCCTCATATCTCCATCTTTTTCTCAAGTGTTTGTGCAGAGATGTTCCCTATGCTACCTGGTTTACAGTTAGAAAATAACAGTACTATTGTTGTGCTTTTAAGTAAGCAATTTCCGAGAGAAAAATATTGTCGGAATTTTTAGTATGAGTTTGTATTAACAAAACAATAATGAATATCAACTACAACCAATTAATTTTAATCGACTCGATTATTCAATTAAATATTTTGATTGATGCATTTCACAACATAAATTGATCGATTAATCGATTAAATCCCACAATACTAGTTTTTATGCATTTTTTTAAGCAAGTGTTGGAACCTGGCATAGCCTACATGATTATGAAAGTACTGAGTGCTAAAATTATGAAGGAAGGAATTGTGTGTGTGTTTTTAACTTTATGTTTGGTGTGACTGTGTAAACACAGAAAATTCTTTAAAACTAATTGGGATTTTGTGCAGTTTGTCATAAACGAGTGTGGTGATGTGAGAGAAAATCTGTAAATAAATAAACAGTGAAAGACAATTCGCGACAGTTCTGTAGTGATGTGTCTTGGTGGAGAAATGGTAAAAGCTAGACAAAAAATGTTTAAACAACGACATGCGACTTTGAGCCCGATTAACTCTCATCCCAATACACTTTCATACTATCAACCAAATAGGAGCCATTTTCCTTTTAATAATATATGTTGCTAGTTCATAGATATGAGTGGAACAAGGATGAAACTCCGGAGATTATTCCATTTTATACTTATTACAAACTTTACTAATGCTGTACTTGGTTTGTGTTACATTTTGCTTTTTTTTTTTTTAACGTAAGTCGAATAAATATAATATTTATAAAGATTAATTATTTTGATGTTTCTTCTCTCTCCAAAGTGTGGCGACAGTGGCATAATATTGTTAAACGAAACAGTGCATCTCGCATGATGAAAATGTGCTTGAAAAATTCAGTGATTTATATGTATTGTTAAGCTTATATTTGAAATTTGTGGATACTGGTAATGGATATATAGGCCTATATAAAATAATTGTTGTTACTGAAGAAGTTCGTGCAATTTTATGCTTTGCTTACCATAATGTATCATTTATATGTTTTACTTATTACTTTTATGTTCTGTTTATGCAGCATGGTAGGAGAGGTGATACACAAACAGCCGTAAGTTGAATATATTGTCTCCTTACAGCATGAGATTGCATGTGGGACTGATCCATTGCAAAAAACAGTCCAGACATCTAGTCTGATTCTGTTGCAAGATCCTAAGTTAAAAAAAAAAAAACTTCGTTCTATACATTACCGTTTCTGATTATGTTGCATGAATAGAATTGATACATTTGGCAATAATTTATACTACTTTCCTTCTTTGGAAAAATAATTTTAGACTATCATAAGGTCATAGTTACTGGCAGTATTAGTGGATGCATAATGTAATCATAAATAAATGCTTTAAAAGTAATGTGCTTTCTTCACATGAGGTATAGTTGCTTCTTTGCATGGTTCTGTCTTTCCTAATACTGTGTTGGATCATTTTAATGGTGAAGTAAATGTACAGAGAGCCGCTTTGGTAACAAAACGTTTTGTCTTGGAATGAATGTCAGTACCACTTTTCTCTGAATCTTTCAACATAAAACTTGTAACAGCATTAGCAAGTCCTGGTTATAAAAGTCAGGTATGCTATTTAGAGACTGGAGGTGAGGTGAAAGGAGGTGATGTGTTTAAGGCATGATTATTCTAACAATGGTTCTTGATACTCCTAGAAGAATTTTAAGTCCATATTGTGACCTTTTTGACGTGATGACAGGTGGAATTGTGTTGCGGGTCTGCATCTCACATAACAGAGTTGAAAAAAACTGAGCCATCGCATACACCACCACTCATTGTATTAGGTAAAGATGGATGGATGGATGGATGGATGGATGGATGAATGGATGGGTGGATGGGTAGGTGGGTATGAATTGTATGCAAATAATTAATACATAATAAATAAAGCTAATATTGTTTTCTATTTGTAATACGATGATAGGTAACTGACAATTTTGGAATACCCTACCTAGTGACATCAGAGACTGTCGGAATTTAACAGTATATACAGTAATGCGAGAAGTTTAGCAACTTTGTTCCGTTAAACAAGAGAACACTGCAGCACTTTCAGTTGGCATTGTATTGTCAGTTTATTGCTAGCAAACAAATTTTTGTATTATAAATACCAGTAAAGCTATGTTCTCACTGATGTGACAACTCTGTGCAAGTTACCCCTTTATCCTGCACTCACCTCGCGCCTATAGAACTACTTCCTGTTTCGTCACTTCAAAACATAGAAACTAATATAGTCTAGGGAGGGAAATTTTAGGGAAATTACCGAGTGATCAGCCTCAGCTGGCTCTGTGGCACAGTATTTTTGTTTTTAGCACTCAGGCTCACGTTTTCTATGCACTGGTAGTCGTTTATCAATGACTATTCACGGCAACAAAGTGATTTATTCACATAATTTACCCAAGATGATGTTGAAATTGTTCTCCTCTCTTTTCTATACATATTTGACACTGGCTTAAGATATTCTCCATCATTTGTTGCAGTTCGTGATATGGAAGCTATTTCCTATTGAATATTGTTTTTCAGTTTGACAAAGTAGCAAACAGCTCCATAAAAGATGACTGGGGCAAATTCTGGAGCCTAAAATTACTTTCAGACTTTGATATGGGAGCCAAACCTGGTCTTTCACAAAGAATCAAATCAAGAAGATACAAGTATGCCAGTGCAAAATAGAGAGAAGATTGTTGGACATCGAGGCTAAGGACGAAGTGTGGAATGAAGAAGAGTAAGAAGAAGAAGAAGAAGAAGAAGAAGAAGAAGTGGTATTGAGATGCAGCCACCAGAGGACATCTGCTATGGTGAGATCATATAGCCAGGATGCACCAGGACAGATGGACCTTCGTCATATCAGTTTGGGACCCAAGAACAGGAAAAAATAAAACAGAGGACATATGAGACAAAGGTGGTCGCAAGAGTTCAAAACAGTGGTTGGCACACAATGAACTAAAACTGCAAGAGACAGTGCTGTGGAAACAACTAATGTAATATTAGGTCAAATTCAATAGAGAATAATTGTTTATAGGTATATGTGGATACATACACACACAGATGTGTGAGTGTGTAGATGTGTTTGTGAATGCAAACCAATTACAAGACCAAGTTAGAGGAAATACTCTTGGGGATTGCTCACTCCATTGCGGTTTTTTGAGCCAATCGTACCATTAAGTGGAAGACCCTTGCCCTATGTGGATTTTTCAGACTTATCTTGGTTGTGAGGGTTTGTTGGTGCATTCTTTCCTTCAGTGTGCCCCAGAGGTAATAGTTACAGATTATAAGGTCAGGGAATTTTCGAAGCCACTCCACGAATTTCTCATAAAGAAGTACTGGTGACATGCGCTGTTGTAGAATCTTATTGAAATACGCTGGAATTATGCTCCCTTTCAGTCACTTGATTGAAAAAAAGGTTGAAAAATCAAGGTAATGTACTGTCCACCGTTGTGGAGTAACAGTTAGCATGTCCCACTGTGAAATGAGTGAGCCCGGGTTCAGATCCTGGTTGAGATGAGTTATCTGGTTCGGGTTTTTTCCAAGGTTTTCCCCTTTAACCAAATGAAACAGAATTGCTAGATAACTTTCGGCATTGGACCTTGGACTCATTTCACTATTATTTTCAACTTCATTTGTCATCTTTCAATAGTTACAGGTCGACCAAATTTGCAGCATATGTAGTACTGTGATTTGCATATAGATGGCATCTGTCTGAGGGAGCTGTATAAGTCTCAGGGAGGACAAAGAGACTTTTATGGTGGACTGCATTGGACCTGGGTGCTTTATAACTGAATCAACAGATGGGTCCATAGTCAATCACATTACCTATAATAATGTGATCTATTAGTATAGTAGACATTCGAACTTTCAGGGGGGCAGACTGTAATTCTGACCACTATTTGGTAATTGGAGAATTAAGAGAAAGACTATCAGTAGCCAAGTGAGTAGAGCAACAAGTTAATATTATTAGTAAATTCAGTATTCTGAAATTAAAGGATGAGGAAACTAAGCAACATTATCAGGTCGAAATTTCGAATAAGTTTGTCACTTTAGGAAGTTCTGACCAAGTTGAAAAAGAGTTAGATGTTAATAGCGTGTGGGAAAATATCAGAGATAGAATCAAAATTGCAGCTGAGCAGAGCATAGGTTATTATAAAACTAAGAAAAAGAAACCGTGGTTAGAAAGAAGGAAAGAGGCAAAATTGAAATTCTTACAGGATCCAGTTGAGAGAATAGAGATAATTATTTCAATGAAAGATGGGAAGCAAGTCGTATACTTAGGAATAAAAAGAGAGATTACTTGAAGGAAAAACTGAATGAGGTAAAAACAAATAGTAAGAATAAAAACATTCGAGATTTATATAAGGGTATAAAGGAATTTAAGAACGGATATCAGGCAAGGGTAAACATGATCAAGAATGAGAATGGTGACTTGCTTGCAGACTCTCATTCAATCCTGAACAGATGGAAAAACTATTTTGGACAACTACTAAATGTACATAGGCCAGATAGAAATGATAGGGACGAAATTCAAATACAAACTGCAGAGCCATTTATACCCGAACCCACACTTTAAGAAGTCGAAATTGCAATAGAAAATCTGAAAAAGTACAAGTCTCCAGGTATCGATCAAATTCCAGCAGAATTAATACAAATAATAACGAAATTTATATGTAGGCCTATGTGTAAGTATTTGTGTAAGTGTAGTGTCTGAAATGAGTGATGATGATGAAGATGAGGAAGGGAGAAGGGGAAACCCAGTGCCGGCATATAGCCTACTCCTGTCGAATAGCACCAAGGGGGCCGCCAGGCTTAACGTCCCCATCCGATGGATGAATCACTATCAACAGTGACATATGCCTTCTCTTCATATGCACTGCGGAGAGATTTGGGATTTAACCCCGGCATATTGGTGCACAATCTAGTGATTAGAAGTTGTGCACAACCATCTCTCCTATTTCCAAGGTAGAAATTTTACCTGAAAATTTTTGACCCCGCTGGGAATCGAACCCAGGCCGACTAGTCTGGATGCAGCCACGCTACCACAGAGCTAACTCGGCAGACTTAATTTATAAACTTGTACTCGCTTTTTGGGAAAAGGAAATTGTACAAGAACAATGGAAGGAGTCCATAATTGTACCTGTTTTTAAGAAGGGGGACAAGACTAACTGTGGTAACTTTCGAGGAATATCACTTTTGTTGACGTCGTACAAAATTTTGTCCAATATTCTTTTGAGAAGATTAACTCCATATGTAGATGAAATTATTGGGAATTATCAGTGCGGTTTTAGGCGTAACAGATTGACTATTGATCAGATTTTTTGTATTCAACAGATATTTGAGAAAAAATGGGAGTATAAGGGTACAATACATCAGTTATTCATAGATTTCGAAAAGGCATATGACTCGGTTATGAGAGAAGTTTTATATAATATTCTTATTGAATTTGGTATTCCCGAGAAACTAGTTCGATTAATTAAAATGTGTCTCAGTGAAACTTACAGCAGAGTCCATATAGGCCAATTTCTCTCTGATGCTTTTCCAATTCACTGTGGGCTAAAGCAAGGAGATGTACTATCACTTTTACTTCTTAACTTTGCTCTAGAATATGCCATTAGGAACGTTCAGGATAACAGACAGGGTTTGGAATTGAACGGGTTACATGAGCCTCTTGTCTATGCGGATGACGTGAATATGTTAGGAGAAAATTCACAAATGATTAGGGAAAACACGGGAATTTTACTTGAAGCTAGTAAGGCGATAGGTTTGGAAGTAAATCCCGAAAAGACAAAGTAATATGATTATGTCTCGCGACCAGAATATTGTACGAAATGGAAACATAAAAATTGGAGATTTATCCTTCAAAGACATTGAAAAATTCAAATATTTTGGAGCAACAGTAAGAAATATAAATGACACTCAGGAGGAAATTAAACACACAATAAATATGGGAAATGGCTGTTTTTATTCGGTTGAGAAGCTTTTGTCATCTAGTCTGCTGTCAAAAAATCTGAAAGTTAGAATTTATAAAACAGTTATATTACTGGTTGTTCTGTATAGTTGTGAAACTTGGACTCTCACTATGAGGGAGGAACAGAGATTAAGGGTGTTTGAGACTAAGGTTCTTAGGAAAATGTTTGGGGCTAAGAGGGATGAAGTTACAGGAGAATGGAGAATGTTACACAATGCAGAACTGCACGCATTGTATTTTTCATCTGATGTAATTAGGAACATTAAATCCAGACGTTTGAGATGGGCAGGGCATGTAGCATGTATAGGCATGTAGAGTGTTAGTTGGGAGACTGGAGGGAAGAAGACCTTTGGGGAGGCCGAGATGTAGACGGGAAGATAATATTAAAATGGATTTGAGGGAGGTAGGATATGATGATAGAGACTGGATTAATCTTGCACAGGATAGGGACCGATGGCGGGCTTATGTGAGGGCGGCAATGAACCTCCGGGTTCCTTAAAAGCCATTTGTAAGTAAGTAATGTGATCTTCAGGTCAATATAAGGTGCAGTAGGATGTAGTAACGTGATTTGCGAACAGATGGCATCGATCTGAGGAGGCTGCAGAATTTTCTGGAGGATGAAGGGACATTGTTGACCATACAGAGTCTGCTGGACCTGGATGCTGTAGCTGAATTGATAGATGGCAGCAAACAGTGAATCATGATACTTATAGGAATGCGGACCTGAAGACTTTAACAATCATCCCCATAATAAGGTAGTCAGCACAAAAAGCCTCAGGCTATAGTGCAAGCTTTTGGACCCTCCTCAGTACGAAAAGAAAGTAATATACCTATCAGTATTTATTGTCTGTGAAAAGGTCCTATAATTTGTTTGCCACTAATGACGCATCAAACATAAATTTTCAGGCAGTGAAGGGTCACTTCAAAGAGGATGTCTGGTTTTTCTATATTTCAATAATGGTTGTCTTGAGAATTTAAATATTCATGTAGAGGGAACCAGGTCTTAATAAGGGATAGATCTATTTCTTCATTGTGAACATGAATCAAAATCCACTTGCAAAATTTGCACCTAGAAACTGGATCAGCTGGTCTTAATTTATCTGTCACTGTAACTTCATAATTTTCTTATTTTCTGAATCGAAATATAGGTAATTCCTGTTCGTCGAGAAAGCTGCCTTAGAGATTTTTAAGAGAATATTCTATTCTAAATGCAATGTCATTCAAAGTTTCCTCAGTACACACTTGACTCATACAGGTGTGTTTTTCGTCTGTAACACTTCCAGTTTCCGAAATTTGTTTACTTTAATGATGAACAGTTGAACACAACTTGGAACACCATTCATTCATTCATTCATACTTTTGTACCCAATGACAGTCTTTCACTGCAAACCCAGCATTCTCCAATCTTTCCTATTTTCTACCTTCTTGTTAGTCTCCGCATATGATCCAATATATCTTAATGTCATCTATCATCTCATATCTTCTTCTGCCCCGAACTCTTCTTCCAGTCATCATTCCTATCAGTGGCATCCTTCAGTAGGCAGTTTCTTCTCAGCCAGTGACCCAACCAATTCCTTGTTCTCTTCCTGAATAGTTTCAGCATCATTCTTCCCTCACCCACCCTTTCCAACACAGCTCCATTTCTTATTCTGGCTGTCCATTTCACATACTCCATTCTTCTCCATATCCACATATCAAATGCTTCTAGTCACTTCTCTTCACTTCGTTGTAATGTCCATGTTTCTGTCCCACTCCATACAAAGCATTTCACTAGTCTTTTCCTTAGTTATTTTTCCAGAGCTCCGCAGAAGTAGGTTCTTTGCCATTGCTATCCTCCTTTTGACTTCCTGGTAGCAGCTCATGTTACTGCTTATAGTACATCCCAAGTATTTGAAGTTGTCCACTTGCTGTATACTTGGCTCGGAAACATGACGGCCTCTCTTCTTGGAATTGGTAATCCCTCATAAACCCCCATCCTCTACTCAACCCCTAGCCGCGTGGCAGAAATACAATAGAGCCCAGCATTGCCAAATCTAGCAGTCATTGCCTCTACCTGTTGGCTTTCACCCATTCTCAGTATCTTTGTCGACGTGTTGTTTTATACCGTTGTGCGCTTCAATATGTCTAATTTATTCCGGCCATGATTAATGAGTGTTGGAGTAGGTGATCCGCAGCCAGGCCTCCTGATACATCTGAAGATCCAGGACCATCACGACAAGAACAACAAATAACACCATCGAAGAAAACAGAATATCTTATTTGCAGAGGAGCGTAGCTAAGAAAACAAAGTGTTAAAATTATGTCTAACGTTAGAAATTCTATCCATAAAGTAATCGAAAGTTCAGGCAGTTTAATAAGTATAAATCTTAATCACTTAACATCGGACGCAACCGGCGGAGTTGGATATATGGGCATAGAAATTAAGAATTACGGTTCACCAACTAAAGAGAAAATAAACAAATTAAAACAGAATTCGGTAAGATAGACGATTTTATACGTGATTTACTTCGCCGAACAGTATGTGAACAGTACGCGAAGAAATATCGCCAACAGCAACACCGTCCTTAGCAACCTAAATAATGACATTATTCACAGCAGTGCTTAAAAGTTTTGTAACTTACAGCAGTGAATTAAATGTTTTTAAATCACTCTACATGACAACCAACATATTAGCAATAGTAAAATGAATATATATGAACTTCTTCGCCAACAACACAGTACAAAGAAAAGCCCTACAATTTAAAATTAAATTTACATACCAGTAATGAATAAAATATTGTATAGCATACTAGAGTAAACAGATTTTATGCGTTCGTGGAAATTATCACCCAAGGCGAAGCTGATAAGATCTAACTTTACTCTTTTGTACTATAAATTCTATAACTATTCAATGATCACAGTTTCAGAAAATTTTACCAGCGCAACATTCTTAATTAAGTATAAAATTCTGGAACTTCAATAACATGAGAATTTAACACTTATTATAGAAGTCTGCATTTTTTTGTTTATTTAGGCAAAACATGTTAGTGAAAATATAAATATAAAGTGTTTTTAAAATAAGTTTGTTCATTTTTATACCAATTTTGTTTTAGTAATTATAAATTAAGGTATATTTACAAAGATAATATAGTCTTTCTGAAAATCGCGGTTTCACGGAACACAGTTTGAAAAACGTCCGCAAATCACAATGACTTCAAGAATTGGCAACTCGGCTAAGGGTTTATCCCTTGCGCGTGCCTGCAGTTAACTGGTGAAGGGGATGAGGGAAGGTCGTCATGTTTTCGTGCGAAGTATACTGCTTCATTTAGAATTTGCAAGTTTACTACCTTTTTTATTTTTCTTCCGATGACCATGGTCTTAGTCTTCTTTACATTTATCTTTATCTCATACTGCTCACAGCATCTTGTAGCTTCAGTAGCATATCCCTTAGTATTGTCTTCTCTTCTGCTAACAACACCATATCATCAGCAAATCTTATGCAATTTATTCTTCCTCCTCCTACTATCACCCTTCTCATGTTATGAAAACAGTCCACTAAATCCTCCAAGTAGATATTGAACAGAGTAGGTGATAAAGGGGATTTTTGTACTCTCCCAATTTCACTTTCTTCTGACATTTCTTTTCCTATCCTGACTTTGACTGGTTGATTCATATAAAGGTTACAGAACAGCTTACTCTGTTTCCAATCCGCACCTATTTTCTTCAGGATCCCCATCAGTTTATTCCAATCCACTCTGGCCTTTTCTAATTCCACAAATGCTGTATACAGCTGCAACCATCGATTTTGGCAAGTGACCTTGCTGACAGTGCCAGTCGATGAGCTAATGTTGTTATATATGAATGAGTTGGCGATAACTCTCTCCTTTGTTGTTTATATTTTCACAGCCTCTGCTCATATCATTATTATGAAACATACAATGAACCACAATACATTCTGAGTGGATAAATTGTAGCATGCCATTCGGGATGATTTTACGGTATGTCTCCTACATTTTCCAAATTTCTTAAAAGTGAAAAGCATTGCACAGCCAGAACCAAGAAATTATTGCTAATGTTTGTGATTTAATGAAGCGAGAGGCGAAAAATAGGTATGAGTTGTGTCGAATTATGTTCCCAAACATTCAGAAAGTACAAGAACGAGTTTGACACATCTGTTATCAAGAGTGTCAAATAACCAAAAGAGGCATACAGAAATAAGATCCTTTGACGCATTAGGCAAGAAGCCTCATGTTCTAAAAGGATTAATGGAAATAGATGAATATGAGAACTTAATTCAGTGATTTAATTCACTTGTAGCATGTGTTTACAAGGAATAGTAATACTTGGACATTGAGATGGTCTCTGAGGAATAGTTCACGAGAAAGGTCATCGATTTCGACTTTTGTGTTGTTAGTCTGAGTCTGATAGTTGTGGAGCTTGATGGATGAATTTTTTTTTTACCATGGTAATAACTACTACACCAGTCGCATCCACTGTTAACTGATTTAAATCCTTATTTATTAGGATGCCCCCATTATCAACTACAGAATGCAGAAAATGTAACTTTTTCACCATCTTCATAATCTGTGTCAGCAGTTTCGCTTCTTTTCCAATAACAAGGTCCTGTTTCTTTGTGCCTGTTTTCTGAAATGCAGGGCCAGGATTTGAATTTCCTTTTTCGTTATTTGCCTCGTAAACTTCAGCACCACAAGGAAGAGAACAAGTAATAATTTACTAATTTTTGGTTAAAAAATCACTTTTTTAAGAAACTGAAGCTATGAAGACTACACTTTGGCGAAGTTTTAGAACCCTTTAGCGGTTGTGTCATTAATTACACCATCTTAAAAAGACTGCGATCATTAAGTTTAATATACATGCAAACTTTTAAACTTATTTTGCTGTACTTCTTTTGTCCACTTCTCTGCATTCATGTTGCTAAGAATTCCACAAATTTTGTGCTTGGAAACTGAAATTTTTACTGCATGTTCTTTAAAGTATACTTAACAAAATCATATTCGCATTTTTTCAAAAAGAAAATAGTTTTCGAATAAAAATAAAATGTTTGTTTGAATTCCGTAAATTATATAAATTTGAACATCAATAGCTTTATTTTTTCCCCCTATTTTTACAAGGTAAGACTTAAAAATGTGAGAACATAACAAAGATATTGTAAAAAAAAAAAATCAGACATGATGCTTAAAATTTGGGAGAGATGAGAAATTTTGAAAATATGCAAATTATTATTATTATTATTATTATTATTATTATTATTATTATTATTATTATTATTGGATTTTATTTTATTCTTAATTTAAATAAAACCCATTTTTGTGCCACTCCACCACTTTAGGGATAAATTCGGTCAAAATAATACCATTTTCGTATTCTGTGATCCCAAAGATTCCCAGACTTTCATTGAGATCGGAGATACGATATTTCTCACTCCCTTCTGCCTTACCACCAGTACTTTAGGAGATGATATTTAAAACATCTAAAAATATTTAACCAATATTGTAGAAAGTAACCTTCATTCAAATGTTATGTGTCTATGTCGACTAGTTCAAAAAACTTCAGTAAATTTTTTAAACTGTCAACTTCTTTCTCTCTCTCTCCTCTCTGCTCCATTAGGGGATAAAATAAAAATAACCCTCAAACGTTATTTGAAGGTAATACATGAAGTTGTATTTTTTTTACATTCCTTATGTATTTTAGAAACAATTCTGAGAGATGATATGAATAATCTAACCCAATTTTCTAAAAATTTAAATTTAAATTATGGTTTATTTAATGACACTCGCAACTGCAGAGGTTATATCAGCTTCGCCAGTGTGGGGGAATTTTGTCCCGCAGGAGTTCTTTTACATGCCAATATATCTACTGACATAAGCTTGTCGCATTTAAACATACTTAAATGCCATCGACCTGGGCCGGGATTGAACCCACAACCTCGAGCATAGAAGGCCAGCACTATACCAACCGTGCTACCGAGGTCGACCCAATTTTCTACAGGAGCCTTTGTTTTAAAGACTCCCTGTCTGCTGGTTCAAAAAATAAATCACTATATTTTGATTATTACTATCACCCATTTTCCATCCCTGAATGTTCGTATTTTGTAAAACTCTGTCTTATCTTGTGACTAAGGATTAACAGAAACCTACACACAGGGGTTTAAGGAGATTTAAGGTAGTGAGTCAGTCAGTTGTTTATAGAATAGTTTTTTTTTTTTTTTTTTTTAATTATACGGATTGTCTTTATACTTTACATTAACCACGAAAAAATTATGCAGTGGGAATTGGAATTATCTCGAAAACCGTGTGCCAGGAGCTGGTCCCTTTTCATAGGCACGCACACATATAGACTACTGTACTTCTATAGATGACTATATGTGCATAGTTTTTGAAGGTGACTGTCAAGAATCCAGTCAGATTCTCAGGTCTGTATGTTTACTCTTATGTTCCACCCATTGCAGCTGTAGCGTGCTTGTGACAGATATCAACTGACCTTGCAGCGCTGAGTCACTCGCTCTTGAGATCAGATTAACAAAATCCACTTGCCAAAATCCCTGGCGCCCACTGTACACTTCTTTATTCTTCTGTAGGCATCTTTCGCCAATATTCACAGCAGTTAGTTGCATCTCTTGTACCTTTTCTCTTTCTGAAGTCAAACTGCTCTTCTTCCAACTATTCTTCTATCTTAAAATATAAACTCTGGTTTAGTATTTGCAGGAGAATCTTCGCCGAGTGTGATATGCTGATAGTTCTGAACTTGTTACATTTCTTGGCATTTTTTTTTTTTTTTTTTTTTTTTTTCGGTATTGGCAGCAACACTGTCTCCATGAAATCTTCAGGCCTTTCGCCTTTTTCATATATTCCATTGCATAATGATAGAATTTCCTTCTTGCTTTTACCCAAGCATTTCACTAATTCAATAGGATTCCATCAACTTCTATTGCTTTTCCATTCTTCATATCCCTAAGTGCTAGTTAAACTTATTCCTTTAAGATAGGGAATCATTTTTCATCTTCTGATACGATTTCTTCGTCAATGCCAGGAAATTGTTGCTCAACTCATCTTCGTTATCGAGCTGATTATGTTAGTATGTAGAAATAGTATGTGAACATTTTTTTTAAAGAAAGAGTAATTCGCTTTTTTTTAAGCTTATATTGAAGAAAGATGTACACACACTAATCATTGAAAATTGAGGAATTGAATCGAAAACGGGCGTAAACCATGTTTTGTCCTTTTTTCCGTTCAATGCATTATTCGATTCTCTAGTGTGTATTTTGTCACCCTACAAAGTGTCAATTTGATATCTCTTTTCTAGTGGTCTGTGGCGCAATATAAGTGTTGAGGTGTTTTCACAGTTTAATGTTGGTTATCAGGTGATGGTTGGAAGGTTGTGTTTTCTAATTCCTACGTACATACTTGGGACTTAAGAGAGAGCTCAATTTATTATTGTTTTAATGTTACTCATTTTTTAAATTCCCCAGTGAATTTTATATGTTCAGTGATGACGCATCTTTCGGTTCAAGCAAATGTGAAAGTGAATGTGGTGAACGATGTATCGGTAACAAACAAAGCGACAAGAAAACGAAAAATAAATTCTGGATTCAGCTATCATACCAAGAAAGGAAAATCTAAAAAATTATACTTCGAAAATCTCATTCTCAATATAAAGAAGGTGTTGTTCAATCTTATTAGCTCTTACTACAGGCCAGAAATGGGCACAACTCTAAAAAAAGAGTACAGATCCTATTTCAACATTTGCAAGAGTACAGATTATGCTTCCAGATTACCACAAACAAATGTTTGTGTTAGAGTTTGACTATGTCCAGAATTTAGCATGTCCCAGATTAAATGTTACCTCTCAGTTTTTTTAGAGACTACTGTAGTTTTACATCTTCAATATCCACCGCCACAATGATGACTCCAGCTTCTTTTACTACTTCCTAGAGACAAAGTCGAAAAAGGATCCTAACACAGTATGACTATGTTCACAATATACGAACTCTACAAATATTGAGGAGACAGTTCTCTTTTCAGATTCAGTCAAAATAAGAACCTCACAATGGTACGTTTCTGTTCATGGTTGTCAACGAAGATAAATTTTAAATTTACTCATATTTTTCCAGTTCGTGGTCACTGTTACAACTAGTGTGACTAGGACTTCGGTTTGTATAGCATGATAGTCAAGAGGAATATGCTCAGATTCTTCTAACCTGTAGGCTGAGTCCAGCTCTATTTATTGTGTGTATTTATACATGTCATATCTACAATATGATGCAAGATCACTTCTCTATCTTTGATAGATTCTCTGATAAAAAATAAATTCATTTAAAATACGGTCAAATTAATATCAGTATTTTCTTCTAACACAAAATAAAAAAAATATTGTTTATTAAGGAATGTAGTTGAAAGACCATGATATTGTAAATATGAGTTTCAGCAAAAAATAAAAAAATAAAAGAGAGAGAACATGGAAAAAGTTAACAAGTTTATGAGTTATGAGGGAAACATTTCATCACTACACAGTGAACTGCCACCATTTTTACGTTTGAAAAAAAATAGAAGTAATTTTTTTTAATCATAAAAATACTTTTTTCATATAGGAGAAGGACAGTGTTTTACACATACCAATTTTCATTATTATACAAGATACAGTAATGGAGGAAAAAAATATTGAATATTTCCAAAAATTTTACTGCTGTAAGCTGTACCTAACCCCTTAACAGATTTAGATGTTCCAGCAGTCCCACCAAACCCTGTGAAATCGAGGAAGGAAAATGATGTAAGGAGTCTGTACACATTCTTGTCAGAAGAACAGAAGACTTAGGTTACTTTGAACTAGTCTTTGCTAAGTTTCATCAATTTACTTGACTTTTGTTGTATCTAGCACATTTTTTCATAAAGAATTTCCTCATGTTTTCTTTTTTTACACAATAACTTTACCATTTCCAGTGGAATCTTTAATATTGTTCTGAAAATATGGTTGTGTTTACAAAAAAGGAAGCATTTTACTTTAATCACTTCTCACGAATTTTAAAATATGATGAATCACAATGTTGTCCTTAAAACAGTATAAATTGTGTGTTCATATTCCTTGTGTAATCCTCTTCATTTAATCCTCAACAAGAAATCGCAGAAGGAAATTTGTTATGCCGTTTTTCCAAGCATAGGGTAATTGAATGGAAGAAAGGCCATTGAATGGAATAAGGACAATTGCAAGGTTATTTTATAACGACTATTTCTTCCTTACTGTGTACACATTTATATCAATTAAAATGTTTTTCAGTTAATAAAATATTGAATAATAGCGTGAATCTCCGTTGTTTACTATGACTAAAAATGTGTTATTTATACAGCTACTCAAATATTTCAAAGGCCTTTTACTCAAAACTTCAGTTTCTGGGTTACGCCCGTTTTCGATTGAACTCAATTATTGTTTTGGCTTGCTGATGTAAGCTAGGCACGACAAATTAGTATTATATTGATTGGCGTAGATCAAACAAAGGTTAGCTGCTGCACACAGCTGTTTCTTAGCTGTGTCATAGACCCAGCCCCATCTGATTACTATTTATTTCAGAACATTCTAGCAAATATATATATATATATATATATATATATATAGGAAATGTTATGTTTTATTTAACGACGCTCACAACTGCAAAGGTTATATCAGTGTCGCCGGATGTGCCGGAATTTTGTCCTGCATGAGTTCTTTTACATGCCAGTAAATCTACTGACATGAGCCTGTCGCATTTAAGCACACTTAAATGCCATTGACCTGGCCCGGGATCGAACCCGCAACCTTGGGCATAGAAGGCCAGCGCTATACCAACTCGCCAACCAAGTCGACTATATATACATCATATGTTATTCACATTCTATACACATATTTGGAATTCAGACATCAAGTCTTAAAAAATAAGTGGAAAAATATAAGGGATCTTATCACAATGGTTTGAAAAAACTTCATAAATATTAATTCCTTGACACTGTCTTTAAAGAATCTGCGAAACATTATTTTCAGTAGCCATTGCTTAGGGAAAATTAGTTTGCCTGAATAGTATTTTATACAGTATTCAATCTTTTTTGCTAGTGTACCCCCAAAATACATAATTTTTACCTTCGCATCCCCAAACTATATTGTGATTATGTTAGAAATAACAAAAAACATTGAAAATATGTAAACTGTAATAATTATAATAATCCGTGGCGCTACAGCCCGTGAAGGACCTAGACCGACCAGCCGGCTGCTGGTTTCACGCCCACATGCCAAAGCAGAGGTGGACGATCATCCAACCAGAATGGAGGTATCATGTGGTTAGCATGATGATCCCCCCAGCCGTTATAAACTGTAATAATTAACAAATATAATAAAATATGTCAGCATTTTTACATACATAGGTAGTCAGTGGGATGCACACCTCTTGAGACAACACTGCATTGTGCCACTGGGGTATGCGTACCATAGATCGAATACCATTGATATATGATATAGATATAAAAAATTGATTCTGAAGATATTCTACATATAATCATATCCATGTTTTAAGGAGTAAGATCTCACTAAAATGGTGCCAATATGACATAGTTATACTAATTATTGTGTTTGTTTATACAGACCAACAATGTTCAGCCTGATGCATGGCTTCCAGACGCTGCTGCACATTGTTCAGATTGTCCTCAGTTACTTCCTGATGCTCATCTTCATGACTTACAACGTGTGGCTATGCCTTGCAGTTGTAATTGGTGCTGCAGTTGGCTATTTTCTCTTTGGATGGAAGAAGTCTGTCATTGTGGACGTGACAGAACACTGTCACTAAGGAATCAGAATATCATTAACAGATATAATAGATATAAATATTATTTTAAACAGTTTTATGCAGTATTGAAGAACGCAAACAAAGTGATCTGGGATCTCATTCACATTAATCTGTTACATGCGGTTTTCATAACATTTTATACAATTATTATTATTATTATTATTTGAGACGTGAAAACGAAAGGGACAGCATTTCAGAGATTAGCATTCCATTACCTTCTATGAAAAGGGTCCCAACAAACTTGTATATTTTTGTTATTTCAAAATTACATCACTAGTCACCAGACGATCTTGAGGTGCTTCTGTTTGCTGTCACAATATTTTACTGTGCCTTGTTGTTATTGTTTTACTTGAGGCAATAGATTGGTTATTAAGAAATTTGTGGGATGTACCGAGCTCGATCAAAAATGTAAAAGATTTTTCAGCTTATAAAAAAGAAAAGACATGGGACAAAAGAACAGAGCTAGGTCAGTACTACGATCACACATAATAAGTAATGAAATTGGTACTAATCTTTGACTTCTGTACAAAGACAGCAACAATGTTATAATATTAAAGGACATGTATTTTGATAAACTATTTTCACAAGCATTTGTATATACCTTAACCTCTTCCTAACATACTAGTTAACAAAGTATTGAACGGTTTTTTTTAATTGGTTATTTAACAATGCGGTATCACCTATGGTGCATAGTTATCTAGCATTTGTGTGATTGATGATAGTGAAATGGTATTCAGAAGGATGAGTCAAAAGATTCATCATGGGATTACTTGACATTCTCCTTACAATTTTGGAAAACTTCTAAAAAAAAAAAAAAAAACGAACCTACGCTCAAGCACAATCTCAGATTACAATTACACTCATTTACTCTAAGCCTATGCTGATGGCCTACTTGAAACTTCAAGAAGAAGTGCATTCCGTAATGTATAACAAAAATAGTACTATTTTATTAATATGATAACACCTCTTAAAAGAAACAGTTCTTTCTACATTCATTTCCTTTTAGGTTGAATGGTGGCTAACTCTTTTTGCCTTGAGATATGAAGAGGTGAGCAAAAAGGCAATACAGTATTGTGCAGTTATTGCATAACTTATACATACAAAATAATAAACTCTCAGTTCCTCTGGCAAGTTAGCCCATTAGCATCATACACACTTTTATGATAACAGGTATTCAGTTACATAGTGTGCATTTATATACAATTTCTTTTGCTAAGCAAGAGAATTGGAGAAGTTGTTGAACACTTCGGTAAAAAATTTCCAGATTCTCCAATACCTAGTAGGTCTATGATTTACAAATTAGTGGCAAAACTTGGTGCAACGCGATCACTGCTACAGGGCTGCAACTAGGCTCTATGTTACCTGGGCCAAACATGGATTCTGCCCCCTCCCCATAAGTTGATGAGGGAGGTATTAGCAAGTATTGTTATTGTATTATACATTAAATTAATAAAACTAATTTTAAATCAGTTTGTAATTTTCTTAAATTTAACAGCTTCATTCATACTTTTCTGCCCAAGGGCAGATCTTTTACTGCAAACCAGCATTCTCCAGTCTTCCCTCTTTTCCACCTTCCTCTTTGTCTCTGCATACAATCCTTATATCTTAACCCTTAGAAGCCGAAAGACTCATACCACTATTGCACGCAAATATCTAACTCTTAGCCAGGGGTTCGTATACCTGCATAATCGGGTAAATTCGTATTGGGTTTGTTAGCTGAGTGGTTTAAGGCACACAAGATATGTCCGGCCAGCATATCGTGCCTAAGATTGCAGGTTTGCATCCTGGCCACTGCAGTCAATTGAGGCTCTGGTAAAGGATGGAGAGCACCCATGTAAAACAATCGGTATAATGGTACGCATGGAAGCTGACAGGGTTTCAGTTGACTGCAGTTGAAATGATTTTGCTTCTTTTTTTTTTAAGAAAAAAAAAATACAAAAAAATTATTGTTTGAATCAAATGCAATGCCCTTAATGTTATATAAAATTAAAGAATATCAATGTATTTTATATATAACATACAATTTATAACATGTTATATCACATCATGACCATAATACTAGCTGGCCATTATAACGGACACACAGCTCCTAAGGGTTAATGTTGTCTATCATCTGATATCTTTGTGTGCCTGGAACTTTTCTCCCATTCACCATTTCTTCCAGTACATTCTTCAGTAGGCAATTTCTTCTTAGTGGCTCAGCCAATTTATTTTTCTCTTCCTAATCAGTTTCAGCTTTATTCTTTCTTCATTATTTCTAGTACAGCTTCATTTAATTAGAATTAGAGTCTGGCTGGGCGGAACAGAAGGCCTACTGGCCTTAGCTCTGCCAGATTAAATAAATTATTATTATTATTTCTTATTTTGTCTGTCCATTTCACACGTCCACTCTTCTCCATATTCATTTTTCAAATGCTCTCTGTTGTTTCTCTTCACTTCATCATAATGTCCATGTTTGTGTCCCATACAGTGCCACACGAAGCACTTTGCTAGTCTCTTCCTTAGTTCTTTTTCCAAAGAAAATGGTTCTTTTTTATTAAAAGCTTCCTTTGCCATTGCTATTGTCTTTTTTACTTCCTGGCAGCAGCTCATATCACTACTTACAGTACACCTCAAGTATCTGAAGCTGTCTAGTTGTTCCATGGCCTCGTTTCGAATTTGCACATTTTTTTCTTCCCATAGCAATTAGTATTCATCTTGTTTGCATTTATCTTCCCATGCTGCTCACAGCTGTCATTTAATTCCAGTAGCATATTTCTTAGTATCATTTAATTTAAAAACTTAAGCCACGTACATATATTCGTATTACAGACATGATTGGTGTAAAAATTTCAATCTACAGATTTAATCTTAATTAAAAATGAATTTAATTTTTAAGTTCAGGGAATTCACAAAATAAAACAATATCTTGGAACATTATTTATTAGTAGTTACATTAAAAGTTCGTTCTTTATAATAATATACTATCTTCAGCATTATCTGTTTATTATGACAATTAGTCTATGACTGAATCATACAAGTTTTTCAACTCTTGAGCTTTGTATGCTGCAAAGATTTTGATGATGTCATCATAGCATATAGAAGATGCTCTCGTACTTTCAATTAAAATAATATTCAAATGGGAAAGGCAATCTTGACCCATGTTGCTTCCAAGTAATTGTGAAGTATTTTCAATTTACAAAAAACTTCTTTTGCCTGAAGCATTGGTTACGGCAAATGTTGAAGTTATCCTTAAGGCTGTGGCGAATAAATGAGGCTCAGAAGTGTTGCTGCAGGCACAGTTTTCATAGTGCCATCAACTGCTAAGGCGTGGTGTTTAAAACTTACCACTTCTTCAAGAAAGTCGTATTCATTTATGTCGTCTTTGTGTGTCTCTGGGAACTTATAGGCTTCAGTCTTTAAATCTTTCGTGTTCATGTTATGTATTTTATCCCCATTTAGGAAGCTAAACTTGTCATTAATTTTTTCTAGGGCTTGGAACCGGGTTTTTAGCTCATTCACCGTATTGTCAATGACTTCTAATAAAGCAATCCTAAACAGATCTGATAAGATGAAACTTTCATTTTCACAGAATGTGTCAAACACATTTTTTTTCTTTTTGCGCTTTTCTTGGAAATCAGCAGGTAAATTGTTCTCAGCAATCATTTTAGCTTCTACAAAATGGGCAAAGTCCGTAGTTGATCCCAAAAGACTTGAAAGACCATGAATGTTTCTGACTGACTTACTTACAGTTACATCAGCTCATTCAGTCTTCAGGAAGCAGTCGAGTGTGGAGGTTGATTTGTACAAGTCAGAGGAAAGTAGCATAGCAAAGACAAATGACCTATGTAATAAGCAAATGAAATAAGAGTGTAATCGAGGATATTGAAATGAAATAAGATTTAGTAGCATTGAAGGAGATCATATCAGAGATGAGAAAGAAGATGGAAGAAATTCAACACGAAAGTGGAAGTTTGAAAAGCAAATGGGAGCACTTAGAGGAAGAGAAGAGGAGAAGAACTTGATATTTTTTGGAGTAGAAGAAAAGAAGAAGGAACATAGTGGTGAAACATAAGAGAAGATAATAGGAGTGTGTTGGGAGTGTTTTGGAATGGATTTGAGTGACGGACAAGTTGTGGAAGTGTTTAGAATGGGGAGAAGAAACGAAAATCGAAATACAGAACAAGTTGGACCTATACTAGTTAAATTCAAGTGCATGATGATGAAGGATAGGATCGTGAGAAACAGAAGGTTGCTAGGAAACAATTCCATTAGAATTGACAGTGACTGGAATTATGAAGTAATTTTCTGAAAAAAGCTAGAAAGAGAGGTCAATTTGCAAAACTGTGTAGAGACAGATTAAAGATTAACAATTTGGTCTTTGGTGTGGAAGAGTGCCTTGAAAGCATAAAAGATCAGGAAGTAGGTTCGGAAAAAATGGAAATAGAAGAATACTGAAGGATAAAATTAGGGGATTAGTGTCGATGGACATAGAAAGTGATATTAGCATGAACATCATACAAGAAAATGGCGTCCACACCTGTGGAGTAACGGTCAGCACGTCTGGCTGCGAAACCAGGTGGCCTGGGTTCGAATCCCGGTTGGGGCAAGTTACCTGGTTGAGGTTTTTTCCGGGGTTTTCCCTCAACCCAATAGAAGCAAATGCTGGGTAACTTTCGGTGCTGGACCCCGGTCTCATTTCACTGGCATTATCACCTTCATATCATTCAGACGCTAAATAACCTAGATGTTGATACAGCATCGTAAAATAACCCAATTAAAAAAAAATGGCAAGGTAAGCATGGAATAACAGAAGTCAAGATTCAGCTATGGAATGTGGAAAGAAGAAACCTCAAGTGAGCAGGAGCAGTCAGTGACATCATTAAAGAAGGTAGCAGAATCATCACTTAGTGAAATACTGCAAATGCGATAGAATTCGACCACAGTGAAACCTGAGAAGATTAGTGGTCAGCAGATGGAGGCTATACCAAAGAGGATAAGAGAATTACAGCGTGAAGAGAAAACAATGGAGAGGCAGTTGAGGAGGGGTGAAACAGAACCAGGAGGAAATGGTGAAGGAAGAGGGGATAATAGCAAGGAAAATCAATATGATTCAGGGAGTAGGTGTGGGGGGAAGGTAGTGCGAGAAAAAAGAAAGAAAAAGTAGATAGGGTGGGACAAGGTTGTCAGGGGCAAGTGAAGTAAAGTGAGGGGGTGTGAAAATGAGTGTGGGTGCCAGTAGTGGATCATCACTAGTATGAGAAGCAGGGAAATAATATATGAGTAGTGTGTGGAGTGAGAGGTGACAAAGGGACATGAGTGGAAGAGTGAATTAAGTAAGATATGGCTTGCATAAATTGCAATGTAATAAGGTGGGATGATACTGTATGCAAAATACACTCAGGGACAAAAAAAACCGGACACTTTTATATTTGCTGGTATTTTGCAAAACATTATCTTCTCATACAATATTATGGTAGCCATCTGTTGTTATGGAGACTTGTATATATTGTTGATTGTTTTTTGTTTTATAAACAAGCCATTACAACCAAATATTCCAATTTTGCTTTCGGAGTCTCAGCTATAACAATTTTGTCTCAACCATTTTGTGCTTCATTATCGTTATCATTCGTTATTTCTTTATTTTTACATTTTCTGAGTTTAAGTGGGGTTGTAACATTTGTCTTAAAACAAGATGCGACAGGAAGATGTGGCTCGAGCTGTAGCCCTTTACGATGATGGACGCAGTGTACGTTACATTGCAAATGTTATGAATATGGCTAGAAGCACAACCCATGATGCCATAAAACGGTATAGAGAGATCCTAGAATATACCAGAAGACAAGGTTCGGGTCGTCCAAGAGCTACAAATCCAAATGAAGACAGGTATATGGTGTTGAGAGTTCTTAGGGAGCGCAACCTGCCAGCTACTAGTGTAGCCCAGCAATTTGTTAACATGCATGGACGCCCAATTTCGGCCAAAACAATTAGCAGGAGGTTGAAAGCAAGTGGACTGATATCAAGTAGACCTGCAACTGACCCCAGACTTCTCAGGATGCATCGAGTTGAACGACTGCGTTTTGCAAATGATCACAGGGATTGGAGAATGGACAGTGGAGCTGTGTTGTGTTCACCGATGAGTCCCGTTTCAATCTGTGCTCACCTGATGGACGTGAAAGAGTTTGGAGAAGGAGGGGAGAACGATTTTCACAGTGTTGCATTTCCGAAAATGTGCCGTATGGAGGTTGTGGAGTGATGGTTTGGACAGGAGTGTGTACGGATACTCGTACAGAGTTGGTTTTTGTTGAAAATGGAAGACTAACAGCTGATAGGTATATAAATGAATGTTTGGCTGATCATGTTGTGCCATTTGGCCAATTTGTAGGCGATAATTTTGTTTTAATGCATGATAATGCACGGCCGCATATTGCCCATGCGGTCGGAGATTATCTCCAAGAAGGGGGAATCCATGTTCTTCCATGGCCAGCAAGGAGTCCAGACATGAACCCAATTGAACACGTGTGGGACATGCTGGGACGGCGTGTTAAGAATAGACGACCGAGACCAGAATCGTTACAAGCGTTGAGGCGAGCACTTGGTGAAGAATGGGAACTTATTCCTCAAGAAGACACTGCTAACCAAACTGAGAGCATGCCAAGACGTATAGATGCAGTTACTCAAGCCAGAGGGGGTAATACCCGTTACTAAAAAGAGTTTTTAATGTTTAAGGCACCATGAAATGAAAAAAACAGACCAAACGATGCCATAGTTATAAGCCGTTTGTAATTTTTTGTAAATTTTCTCATCGGAGATTTTTTTTTTTCAAATGTTGTCGTATAAGGTGCTAAATAAAACATTATTTTGTTTAAATGGGTTTTGTTTCATTTTGAAATAATTGGCAACAAAATACAAGCAAATATAGAAGTGTCCGGTTTTTTTTGTCCCTGAGTATATGTGAAATACCATCTAGATGAAAGAAATGCTTAATGACAAATATATTACATTACATTACATCAGCTCATTAAAAAAATGTATTTGCATGGTCAGTTTTCTTCAGAATACTATACCAAAAACAAGTAAAGGCAATAAATCCAAACTTTCTGATATTGTCTTGCAAAGAGGTCTTTGTCTCAGGACTGGAGAGAGGACTGACAGGCAGCTCTTCCAGATTCTTGTTAATTTTGTCGAAATGTTTATATATATATTTTTTTTTAATTTTGCCATCTTATGTAGATGCACATTTACACAGATGGATCTATGCAACAAAATAATATTGCTGGTGCAGGTATTTATTGTGATTTTTATTGCCTTTACCTTACTCTAGTAGAACACTCTATGCATTATGATGGTGAATTTCAAGCTGTTAATACTGATCTACAACAGTTAGTTTGCTAATAATATTATTGAACTTGTTAAATTAACAACCTAAATATCTTCACTGTGTTAAATACCTATCTACGAGTAACCGACTAGTTTCGGTGGGACTTTACAGTCCATTTGCAATACACAAGACCTCACTAGAAGTTGAAAGATAGGGTAGAAGTCCTGTCAAAAGTCACGTAAATAAAGTACCACAGAGTTTCAATATTTAACACAGTGGTGAAGATACGAGTATGTTGATTTAAGAAATTTAATATCATTAGTGATATACAAGTATTGAGTGTGTGTCAGTCAAGAATAAATTACCAGTAATTTAAAGAATGAATTAATTCACCAAAGTACTAGTCACTTTTAAATTGAAAATCTGGAATTCAGACTATTGTTTCAATAACATCAAAA
Source organism: Periplaneta americana (assembly GCF_040183065.1). Taxonomy (NCBI): domain Eukaryota; kingdom Metazoa; phylum Arthropoda; class Insecta; order Blattodea; family Blattidae; genus Periplaneta; species Periplaneta americana. The sequence continues at coordinate 75,782,993 of NC_091119.1, forward strand.
GGCAAGAGAGTGAGAGAGAAATCTACACTAAAATTAAGTTGCTACAAAATCAGACAAAAATAGTTCCTTTAAAATGGATACCTTCTCATTGTGGATTGCAAGAAAATGGAAATGCAGACTTTTTGGCAAAGAAAGAAACTACAATCCAATAAAGATTTCATTCTCAGATTTCGTATTATCAGAAAAAGTATTAATAAAGTAAAAATTATGAACGGACAGTATTAAATAATAATAAAAATGTTAGTGAAAATAAATCTTCGTATGAAATTAGAAAAAAAAAATGATTCTTAATGCTCCAAGAACTGCAGTGACTATCCTCAGAGCTCTCACAGTTGACATTCCCCTTGTTGAAATTTTCCATTACGGCCGCTGCAGCAGACAACAGCTTTATCACGCAGCTATTAGATGGCACATATGTTGCATCAGATTGTCACAATATCAGTTGCAAGGTGGCTGCACACACGCAAACATGGTCAAATGTGGAAGTGTGATCCGGTTTTTGCATCTGAAGGGCACCTCACCAATAGAAATTCATTGTCACCTTGTTGAGATGTACATTGCGAATATCATGTTATGGAAACAGTTGTGGGTTTGGTGTACTAAGTCGATAATGGGAGAATAGATGTACAAGATGACCAGCCAAGCGCGTTCACCACAGATGGCATTATGTGCTGCATTTCAGGTCTGATTCAGAATGATCATCGCGTTTGACTTAGTGACATTGCTGAGAAACTGAACATCTCATTGAGCAGTATGCACACCATTATTCATGAGCAGCTGGGATACCGAAAGACCTGTTTGTAGTGGGTGCCAAGGCAACTCACAGAAGATCACAAAGCCACTTGGATTATCTCTCATGCACTTCATGAAGTTTCATGAGAAAGGAGTACCATTCCTGCACCATATCATTATAAGGGATGAAACGTGGTTGCATCATGAGACATTGGAGACGAGCAAGTATCCATGTCATGGACACACAAGTCGTCATCACCTTACAAGAAATTCCAAACAGCTCCATTCACGAAGAAAGTTACAGCGACAGTCTTTTGGGACCACAAGGGTATGCTTCTGGTTGATTTTCTCATCAGGGGAGGTCAGTGAATGCTGACAGTTATTGTCACACACTGGGGCATTTGCAAGAGGCAATTCACAGATAACGACCTGGACTTCTTTCAACAGGGGTTGTGTTGCTGCACAATAATGCTACGCAACCAAGAGCATGCATGAATTGTTAGAGTGCTTCTGGTAGGAGGTACTGGGCCATTCTCCCTACAGCCCCCCTGTCACCCAGTGATTTCCATCTCTTCGGACTGTTCAAGAAGCACCTGGGTGGTAAGCGATTCAACACCAATATGGCTATTCAGCAAGTCATCATGATGTGGCTTCAGAGACTTGACACAGATTTCTTCTCTGCCAGGATCAGTGCCTTGGTCTACCGTGGGAACAAGTGTTTGGACAAACATGGTGACTATGTTGGAAAGTAATGTGAATGTGTACTAGTGCCCTACTACTGTGTATCAGTATATCTATCTTATCTTTTGAAGCACCCTCATAACATCACAGACGTTTACAGAAAGATTAGGAGACAAATGGAGAAAATCGAATGTTCTAACCATTTTATTAATTTTTTATTGTAGAAGTTGAAAAGAAAACAAGTAATTTAGTGTTCCAAAGAATGTCTGAACTCAAAGTGATGATTCAGCAGCAGCAGTAGCTCCAACTAAATTCAGAGAATGGGTCACACATGGCACAGATTACAGAAGTTTGTGTACCTAGAGTGTTTTCGATTGTACCCTTTTATAGATACAGCCATATTAGCCCCATTGTCATACGACTGCCCTATGTAGCTGATATTCAAGCCATCACTTTCTACCTCTCACATCATTTAGTATGTCTTAGGCTAGAAACAGACTATCAACTCAACAGTTTAGTTGGATATTAAAAGTTCATGGAGTTAGATTATGGCAGTGTGCACACTCCAACTTGATCACAACTTAATTTTTCTCCAGTTGGGAATGAGTCAACTATAAGCTAATCAAACAGTCAAGTCAACTGATGAAATGATTCAAATATGCACACAAATATACGGGAGTGTGCACATTGACGACTAAACAGCTGGACGTGTTTCCTTCCCCACCACTATCAACTGCCATTTTAGTTCAGTTTACATTGTTGTTATTGTTGTTGTTGTTGTTGTTGTTAAAGTAGCTCACGATGTTGGTAATTAAAGACAACAGTATCAAAAAGCTTGTTGAAGAAATAGAAAAGAGACCAGCAATTTACGAAAAAAAGTTATTTCTCAATTCACTATATGTAGGACAGGGACATATGGTAGTGTATATCATTGGATATGCTGTTCGAAATTCTTTAGGAAACTAAAGTGATGCATATACAGGACTGGTAACTGTGTCAGTGGTCTTGTTGGTGAGGAAAAGGTTTTCTGAGGGAAGCGAAGAAAAGGGTGGAGTTGAGGTTATTGGCAAACATACTATTATGCACACAAGAAACATTTCCTCTTAACTTGTCTTCATGTAGGGTTTGTATTGCAGTGGGATGCAGACAGAATTGAACTCTTCAGAAGATGAACTACCATTTTCACTATCACTGCCCTTGGCATCACTATCACTATCATTGTTCAAGTTGATTGATATTTGGTCAATTACATCTGGAACTACTTCGTCCTTTTCCCAATATTCTTCTTCTAAAGTGGCGACGTGGAGGCAGAAACCTACCCAATCTTGCTGTGTTACCTACTGTATTGCGTTCTTCGTAGTTTTATGTAATTTTGTTAAAGATAAAACTGCTGTAACATTTGTGTCCCTTATAATTCTCTTGATTTTGGACCATGCAAGTTTGATGGAATTTAAGTCACAACATGTCCACTACCTGACAACATATTATCTATCCTGTACGTCTTCTCCTTTGGATTTAGTGGAAGAATCAGTTTTTAAAGGTCGTTCTTATGCATTGTCTCATTGCACTCGACTCCTTTCTTTCATAGCCACTCTGCCATGTCCCCTTTGAGGGTATAGGGCAGGGATGAGGCGATATTAGCTCCCAATCATGGGAGAAGAGCTCGACCATGATCACGAGCACATGGCGCATCCACTACATAGCGTTGTAATGTAAACATCAGGGATGTACATGCACATGCAGCGAATAAAGACAGCAATTATTAGAATAACTTGCGTTACAAAATTTCTGGCTATGTAAAAGGGCTAATTATTCAGTTATTTAATATACATGTACAGTACATATATAAACAACTCGCAAAGGGAAGGTTTTTTTAGGAACAAAAAGAGAAATAGAAAAAGTTAATTGCATGTAAACCATTTTCTTGTTAAAAGCAATTATTATTATGTAAATACTTCACTTCATTGGTTAGGAGAAACTAATAGGGTCTACCTGCTCGACGTGTGTGATCTCTAAGTACTTTTGAGTATTTGTTGAAAAAATAATAATGATAATATTGATTGAAATAGAGTATATTGATTGTGTGATTGTGAAAATGTAATCCTTACTCTCCAGTCGTGATTATGCAATGAGTTTTCTTAGAGTGATTTGTGAGATGCATGTATCACGAAAAAACAAATTGATTAAATTAAGATATTGAGAGCCATCGTAATTTTTGGGGTCAATCATTTAAGGGGATATGTATGATTTTTAAAACTTCCACAATTTTCGGCCAAAATTTGTGAAATTTAAACTATATAAACATATCTATAATAGTATCATCTGTACAAAATTTGATGCAATTTGATGTAATAGTTTTGAAATTATATTTTTAAGTATATTTTATATTCACATTACTGAAAAAGCTCCTTGCATCAAAGTTTTCAAAATGTTTAGTTCATATTTGCTCAAAATCTTGAAAATAGTTATTGGAATAAAAGTGGATTAGCTTTTTGAGCTTAGTAATAGTATAAGTTAAAGTGCAATCAAAGATAAAATATTATTTATAAATTAAAGAAACACGTAGTTTAATAAAAGTAAATATCCAGAAACAAGCAACAAATAAAACATCAACAATACATTTAAAATAAAAAAATAAAATAAATCTAAATATAATCTATTGACCCAATTTACCTTCGATGTCAATTCCGAAATCAATTTATTTCTCTCTTCTCCTGAATAATGTCTATATATATTTTTTTTTCATGTTGCGTCTCATAATGCTGTTTTATGTTGCTTTTTTTGCAAATGATATTTTTTTTTACATAACAAACACTGGACTTCATCACCATGTTCGAACCATAAATATTGTATCTTCCACTCTTCCTTGAATGCTTTATGCATTTCCGTTCCGTCATGATGCACTGTGTTCTAAGATCTGTACATCTTTTAGCAATGTTTATAGGTAAAAGAGCTCTGCGCGCGCAGCGGGCATAAAAGAGCTTCAGCTCGAAATTACTAGTCACCATCGCAAGACTGGTATAGGGTGATGGCACTTTATCAACCTGAATACAATGGTATGGTGCATTGTCTAAAACGACAACAGAATTTTGTTAATTTGGCATAAGTTTATTAACTACCCACTTTTGAAAATTGGCGCTATTCATTTGCCCATGATAGTCTCCTGTTGTAGAGCCAGCTTTGTATATTAGTTCTGCACTGGCAAAAAAACCACTTGCGCCCCCAGCATGTAGTATTATCAGTCTGTTTCCCGAATTCATATTGTCCTGAATTCCCATTACATCATCACTTTGCCAACATCTTCGGTGAATTACATTGCTATCGACCCATGTCTCATCTACATACACAATTTCACGTCCTTCTTCTCGATACTTCTTCATTTTACGCAGATAATTTGTCCTCCAATTAATAACATCTGCTTTTTCTACCAAGATTTTTCGTTTTGACTGGCATTTTCTCCATCTAAACCCCATGCTTTTCACAAAT